>NC_053156.1:77644614-77701615 GCF_016835505.1 Polypterus senegalus
CTGAAAAAATGAGATTTCCCAATCCTCAATAGATGTATTCCAAACTGTGCTTTTTCAGCTGAAACAGTATTACTTAAGTGTTATGAAAGTGTGTCCATCAATGGCAAAACATCATTTCCTGAGATGTTACCTATCTATGATTGCAATTTGTTTATGTGCCATTTGGAAAAATCCATTACTATTTACCAAACTGAAATCTAAAAAAAAAAATAAACATAGTATGCATTTGAAGTTTTATGAGACTGACTACTTTTTTTCTGCTGTATACTGCTGAGGGCTTGTACATCAATACAAAGGAAGAAACTAGTAGCTATAAAGTAAACAAACCAAATATAAAAATAGTTACAACATGTTTACTGTATTAAAGATAACATTTATTATACAGCCCAATGAACACTCTCCAGAAATTAATCCCTTTATATTTATCCCTTTCCTAATTCACCCTGAAAGCATACTGATACACTCACCTGGGGCCTCATTTGTAAATGATACGTTTGCACAAAAATGTTGCATATGCCTGTTTCCAGGCACACTTTAAGATGTATAAAACATAAACTTGGTGTAAAGTCATCATATTTCCATGGCAGCCTCCCCCATTGTGTACACAAGCTTCTGCTTGGTTTTGCAAACTGGTGGCAACAAACTTCAAAGCAGTGCTACTGTTCCAATGACAAGGGACTTAGCAAATGTAACGAAATCAATTGCATATTATTTACAAATTTAAGGCACTTTATTGTAATCATTCTGTAACAATATAATGATGCATATTGAATCTCATTGTACCATACAATGTCAATAAAGGAATTTGATTCAATTCAATAGAAGAGAGCATGTATTTACAGATGATGATGACTGGCTTATAAGTTAATTTAGATTTTCAAGAACTATCCTCTTGGAGCTGTGTGCTGTTAGAATACTAGGATGTACACTTGATGTCATTTTTGTGATGAAATCCATTAAAGTATGTGTATTACATTTTACAGACAAATTGTTAACTTCATTTAAATAATATATACTGTTAATAATTAAACATGTAGAGGCACGGTGTTGCAGTGGTAACAATGATTGTTCCTGCCTCGCACTGTATGATTGCTAGGACTGGTGCAACCCAGGATAGATGGATAAAATAATTAGACATTGTGGTACATGGCCAGCCGTTCATCCTGGCCAATACCCCAGGCCGCCAGATGGAGCCCTCCTTGCAGCATAGAGGTGCCCTGAATGCCAGCAGGGAATTATGGACAATGGACTTTTAATGCACAGCCCTGCTGGATGCCATGGGGGCCACCAGGAGTCGCTGCAGGAAGGCCCAGAGACTATTTGCCTTACGCCCAGGAAGTACGTCATAGACACGTGGACAAAGGGAACGATGTGCTTCCTGGGTGAAGAAAAGAAGGATTTTTATCTGACCCGGAAGTGTTCCAGATGACATGGACAGAGAGGGTGAAACGCTTCCGGGTCCAGGAGTATAAAGGACTGTGGGACGGACGAGCTGAGTTGGGAGGCAGGATGGCTAAGCGTCTGGGAGAGGAGGATTGTTATTGTGATTGGTTTATTGTTTATTAGAGAATTGTGGAGAGGAGCGTGCTTTGTGCATATTATTATAATAAATAATAATTATTTGGACTTTTACCTGGTGTCTGACGTGTGGTCTGAGGGTACAAGGGAGCAAGAAAACCCTAGTCTGTCACAACATGTATTACAAAGATTTTTCAATGATCCTTAAAAGTTTTGAAGAATCGGCGTTCTAATCTTAAAGGCTGGTTTTGTATTTATTACAGAGCTTATATTGTGGTGATTGGTTATGTGGAGAAAGTAAATGGAAGGACAGGAATTGTGGGTTCATATGTTTGACAGATATAGTACTGCTGCAATAAATTATTTCATTGAGGGTTGCGCAAGTCCCAGTAAGCATCTTGCTGGATGCAGTGACAATCCCTAGACAGGGTGCCAGCTCAACACGGACACATTACTTGCTCTTTAGATTACATTTTTTGTTGCATCTACTTTAAAGAAATGTAAAAAATCATTGCTTATTTGAAAATACTTGGTTAAATTTTGAAACATAGCATCCAGTGTTTTTGCACTTTAGGCCTTAACTGAATGTATTTGTTATATGTAATGAGGCTGAAGTAAGTGAGTCTACTCCTAATTGTTTCAGTATACGAGTGACATCACCTAGTAAAGTTAGAAGTCCTCCTTATCATGTGAACTAGCACTTGGCTGAAGTTAGCTATAGCCTTATCGAACTTTGTCAGTTGCCATGATGCTTTCTAAATTTGTGTTTGTTGCACTGAAGCAGTAGTCCTGTCAGGGAGAAACAATCTGCTTGATGCTGTGATTGGTGCAAACTTTCCATTTATTGCAAGACATACATATGGTAGTTAGTGTCTTTAATCATTACCCTGAATGATTGTTTAATGTGAAGGATTAATCTTAGAAATCTTGTAGAAGTCTGTTAGTAGAGGGGACACAGGAACTTGTATTTCCAGGCAGGGGTGTGTGCCCACTGCTGAAGCACAAAAATAATTAAAACAATTCAAATGGTAAGAACTTAAAATAGAACTTTCAGTTATAATAAACAAAATCTGTCAATTAAATAATATTTTGATCTTGCATTAGTCTGCATTATACTGGTTTACAATTGTGACTGCCAATGGTGAGTTTTAGAGACTGTAAAATGATTACATTTTTATGACAGCTGTCATAAACGTCTTTCTTTAATAACTCATTACTAAAAACCCAAAGCACAACACACAGCATACAAAAATGTAGTAATAATAATGCATGTCTCCAAATAATGCTCATCTCTTGTGGGCTAAGGCACATCCATTTCTTACATAATCCTTCACTTTTCAGAACAACTGGTTTCTAGGAAATTAAACAAAACAAATATTTTCTTTTAAACTAGTCAAATTTTAGGTATCATCAGAGCAATAGCACATAGTGATTATTCTGCCCTGTCTTGCAACTGCTATTCAATAGAAACAGATTTCCATGCCAACTAGTATCACTCTAGCATTTTGACTCTGTTGCTATTCTTCTACTCCCCCATCTTTTTAGTACTGGTGCAGTATGTGAAGTAGGATCAACAGAACCACCAACAGTTCAGGCAAGAGGTTCAGTAGCTGCCTGAAGAATCCACAAAGCTCTGTCCTGACAATGACTGCTCTTGGTTACACGTGGTTGTCTGTCAAACAACTAGAAGTGTTTTGTGTTCTTTTGGATAACTGCAGCATATTCAGTCTGCATAAAATATGATTAAGATTTGGGTCATTTATTCAGTATAAGTTTTCTTCCAGCACTTCTCGGTCTTAAAGGTTAAGACAAAAAAACTACCAGGATAAAGTAAGGCTTGGGACGTGTGTCTCTCATCAAACAAAAACCTGAAGGCTGTATATGCTATTCTTACTGAAATAAAATTGACAGCTCAAAGGACTACAGTCAGTATTATTGGAGTTAATCAGAGGAAGCAAGGGTTTGAAATTAGAAGCTGTTGACATCAGAGGTAATTTAACTGGATCTCAAATTTGTTAATCAACAGAAGACAATGAGTACAGATAAGACGAGAATGATCCATGGGAGTGAGTCATCAAAGGTGTTCCACAAGGGTCTGTCCTTCAACTGCTACTTTGTCTAATTTACAGCATGTTAATGGCATTGATTTTGGTGTAGTTAATAAACTTCTGAAATTTGAAAACGATACTGAAATTGGAAGAATAGCACATATAGAGGAGGCAGCAAAAATTATTCAAAAAGACTTGTTCAGCCTTCAGAACTTGGCAAACACTTGGAAAATGCAGTTTAACATAAAAAGTGCCAAGTGCTCCACATGGGAAAAAGACACATCAATTGTAAACACAAGATAGGAGACAGAAAGCAATCCTTGAAAAATATTTGAGCTGTTCTCATCATTTAAGCAATGTGCAGAAGCAATTGAAATGTTAGGTTTTATACTTGTTGATTATAAATTGAGGGGTGCTATCTTTAGGCTATTCAGTTCACTAGTGAGACAGCGTCTGGAGTATTGTGTGTAGTTATAGGTCACCATGCTATTAAAATGACACAGCAGCACTTAAAGCTATGCAGAGGAGACCAACCAGGCACATCCCAGGACTTAAGAACATGTCCTATTCTGACAGGTTCAGCAGAGGAGTCTGCATTAGGACATAATCCATGTCTACTGAATTTTCCATAGAGCTGATAAAATAGATGGAGCTGAATTCTCTTGGTTAAATAGCAAATCACATACATAAGCTACACTAGAGAAAATTAAGGGAAAGTGATTTTAAGACTGAAGCCAGGAAGCATATCTCTACTCAGAATTGTAGTAATCTAGAACAAATGGAGCCATCTAGTTGAGTCATCTAGTTGAAGGAGAAGCCTTGTCAAACTTTAAGAAGTATCTGGATGAGATTTTGGGGCAGCATATCTATTATTTAAATAAGTGAATTTGCTGGACAGAATAGGCTCCACTCATGTGTCAAATTTATTAGGTTCACATGTTTGTGGTTTACTAATATGCAAAATGTACCCTTACCTTGCAATCACCATTGCACTTTATCAGAATAGTTGATCATACCTAGCATTTGCCTGAGCTCCATTGCATTTGAAGAACTAGTCATTGCTGTGATTGCTTTCACTTTTAGTGGCATCTGTCACAACAGCAACACAGGTGAATATTTGTGCAAAGTAATGCTATTTGTATTTACTTTAATAAATATATAAAGAAATTGTGCAGATATATCAAAATTGTATTTCAAAATCAACATAACAAGCATCTTGAGAGCAAGCATTGAATTGCCTGATAGCAGTGGACAGAAAAGAGACTCTTCTTAACACACTATAGTGGAATGAGCCTGAGACTAAAAGTGCTCCAAAAGAGTGCCTTCCTGAAAGGATGGATGGGATTTCTCATGATGGCATCCAGTTTTGCCATCATCCTCTTTTCCATAATAGCTTTCAGTGTGTCCAGTTTTTGCTATGTGATGGAGCAGGCTTTCCTGATAATTTTGTTCCACTTTAAAACAGTGCTGTATGACTATTTTTTAGTGAATTGTTTACACTGCTTGCTTCTATTGTTTTATACTACAGAAGCAATATTGCCTAAGTATATTAACTCAGAGGTAAAGTAATTCTCAATAGCCCACCATAAGCACCAGGAATATTTATTTCTAAATCCATTTCATTTATGCATACCTGCAGGTACCCCATGCACATCCATGAGACTGAACCTGCACCCACAACTACAGAAAATGCCAATATACTCTATTGCTCTATTACAGGAATATATAGACATGTAATATTCAAATTAAATCAGTAGACTTAACAGGATTGCTTATGTATAGATGCTTAGCTTATTGGTGTTGTTCGCTGTGGTGTACTGAGCAAACTATAAATCTTAGAAGACTGGCTTGCAGATGGGGAAAGACAGGTATAAGTCTCCATAAAGGAGTGTTTTGAGAATGGCAGTAATTGTATACTAATGTGTTAATATAGGCTAGGTCCAGACATTACTCTACAGTTCTAAACAACAATCATGAAATCCCAAATATTAATTTTCCACAATTGACTATATTATTACAAAATTACTAGGACTAGCTTTACAAATTCTCCCATCCCATCTCATGGTTTTTATAAACATTTTCCCAAATATCTCCAGACAAAGATTAGTAGGACACAAGTTAAACCTGTATTTGTTATTCAGTCTAACAGCATTTCTGTTCAACTTTCTTTTGTATCTGTAGTTTTTCATGTTTCTTCTATGAGTCTTATTACTACATTCTTGGAAGTAAATCTAATTTGTATTGTTTTTGTGTTAAACTTGTCTACAAGCTCCTTGGATCCTGTTTTTCACCTCTGTTACAATGCTGCTCCACTCCTTACCAATGTTATTAACAGGCTTTTATGTATTAGTAAGGCACAACTTCTGTTAAGCTTAATGCTAGAAAACCAGCCTCAAAAAAGTCAAATCTTGACCCTGTAGAGGTATGCAATTATCAGCCTGTTCCCTATTTCATCCAATATTTAATTTAAATTCACTGCAAAGCAGACAACTCCAATTCTTGAGTTTAAAAGAACTTGTAGCTGTCTTCCCAGAGAGGACTTGACTGTATAGAGAGTGGTGCAGTAGAGACTGGGACCGGGTCAGAGGCAGTCTACACAGGACAAAAGAGGACAGGACAACATGTGAGTGGCGCTGGCTTTAATAATGTGCGATGAGTGCTTTACATGGTATAACAGCTGCTGAACTGACAATTGCCATTCTGATTTTATTTCTTTTGCATTAGAATGCTGTAAAGAAGAGTGATTCGTCTGTCTAAAGGTATGTTCCCTTAGAATTAGAATGCTCTATAAAATAGTGTTTTCCCCTGTATCTAACATGGCTAAGGGTATACCAAAGGACAGGGCACTGCATGAATGGTCACATCCTACCCATTAGCTTCATTCACAGTCTTGTTGATGGAGCAAGACTCTAAAGCAGGTTTGATGAGATAAGAGTGGATATCTGCATTAACATGCTGAGCATCCATATGACAATTAACTAAAGAGTTTAAATAAGGCAGCAATTCTTACCTCTGCACCATCCAAGAATACATATCTGTTGACTGACATATGAGCTTGCGTTTTTAACTCTTAAACATATAAATCAAATCTTTTTTTCTTTCTTTGGTCATATTCTTCTATAAAAGCACATGTGTTTATTTGATAATTGGACTAAACATTACACACTTCATGTCATTATTAGTATAAAATGGAAAAGTCTTTGCTTTAGGTATGTGTTCAGCATTTCTTGCCTCACATTTCCTTTCATCCTACACATACACAGATCGCTGTAGACATGGAACACACATGAAATGCATCTGTTCAAAATAACAATATATTATTTACCTTATACAACTCCAGACACCTTACTTGCAGATAAGGAGCATTGAGCTGGGAGAATCTTTTGCCCGAGTTGAGCTCTGTTGGGGAGGGGGGATAGGAGAGCAGGCTGGTTGCTGCTTGTGCTGATCACCACATTTACAAAGCAAAAGATGCTGATGGAGAGGTGCGAAGGAATTTAAGGTGGCCCAGGATTATGAGTTTTTTGTAGTCTTCAGGGATTCTAGTGTTAAAGAGTTTTTTTACCCATAGGGTTAGATTTCACTCCAGGAACCCATGACCACAGCATTGGTGTGGCTTAGAATGCATACTGCTGTTCCAAGGCTGTCTTTTTAAGAACCGAGAATCAAGCAGCCATACAATCAAGTGACCTGCACTGAAAAATAAGAGGCATTTTCAGGGCAAAGCATAGCTGCAACAATCACTTTAGTCACACACTTTTAAAAGCCCATCATTCTTTGTACAGCTCTCTATTGCATGTTTAAAACAAAAATATTGCAGTACATAAAGTACAAAACTCTACCTTGGGTTCTTACATCACACAAGGAATATTAGTTAATCCAGAAAGGGAAGCAGCATTGTACAGTCAGGGAGAAGCATCACATTGATATAAAAATATACCAATGGAAAATACAAAGATAAATCTTATGATTTCTAAAGTAAACACACTGTTCTATCACCTTGTCCTTCAGAGTATAAATTAAAGGTGATAAATTAAATCCCTTATGATTATAACTGCCTTGTTTAAGTACAGAGCAAGTTTTCTTAAGGCTTTCATACTTCTTCACTCCATCTGTGTCAACAGCCTCTGAACAAAACACAATCTGGACAAATAAAAAAAACAGTAACTTTCTCCATATCCAACAAAATGGGACTAAAAGAAGCAGAAGAAAGAAAATGTCCTTCTCCAGACAATACAACCTGTTCTTTAGACAGAGAGTCACTTGCAGTCAGCATCATTCTCTACATCGTCTTTATGACTGCAATACTTTTAGCAACCTTTGGAAACCTGGTGGTGATCATTTCCATTGCTCATTTCAAGCAGCTGCACACACCAACAAATGTGTTGACTCTCTCAATGGCTGTTGCAGACTTTCTTATTGGAATATTTATTATGCCTGTTACCCTGATTCAAGCAATGGATAAATGCTGGGACTTGGGAGTTCATACTTGTATGGCAGCAAAATTTTGTTACATGACTATTACAACAATTTCACTTGTACATCTCATTTTTCTGTCTGTAGACAGATACTACGCTGTTTGTTACCCATTGCATTATTCCACAAAAATAACACTTGGAAGAGCCTGGGTGTTTGCTGCAATCAGTTGGATTTGTTCAATCTGTTACACTACTTTGTTTTTTTATGTAGACTATAACGTTTTATATAGTGACAAACACATTTGTGTGGGAATCTGCTATTATGTGATTGATGCACTACTTTATATTGTAGATATGGTATTTACTAGTTTGTTTCCATTTTCTATTATGCTGATCCTCTATTCTAAGATCTTGATTGTTGCAATTCACCATGCAAAAGTATTAAGGGAAACAAGACATAAAGCTCACACTGTGCAAAATAAGAACAAGGTGAAAGGATTGACAGAGAGACAAAATAAAGCTACAATCACAGTAGGAATAGTAATTGCCACCGTTTTTTTATGTATTAGTGTGTATTATATAAGTGAGTGTTTATTAGTATTCAAAATAATGTCTGATGTGGATTTCAATATACCTAAATATTTATTTTTGTTCAACTTCGCTTTGAACCCACTCATTTATGGACTATTTTACCCTTGGTTTAGAAAGGGATTTAGATTTATTATAACGTGTAAAATATTCAAGCCAGATTCTTCTTTAATAAATTTACTTTCATAAAACAATTAAAGCACCTAGGTTTTGTCCTCATCTTTGTTACAGTATTTACAGTATGCCTAACTAGAATGAAAAGGACAGATCAGAGATTCTCAGAATGGAAGGATGGGCAGAGCGGCACAACTTTGTACCTCGCTGTTTAAACTTATTACATTGTAAGAGAAAATACGGAGTGGCCTGCACTCAGGTGATGGTGGCTGAAGACATGTGGTGTATTATAACAAAAGAGGTGTGAGTTGTACATCTTGATAGTATGCAGGAATGGCAAATTAGCTGAACTATTGGACAAATATTACTTGCATAACATATATGCAAATTTGAATTAATTTCATTACCAAGAAGAGGTCACATTTCAACCCTGAATATATTCACTGTGTTACATTGTTACATTTTAAATATTTCAAATCATGATTATGACCCGTTAACTCACGTAAATTAGGAAAGAAAAAGATCAATACACAGCAATATAAATATGAAGAAAATGTCAATAGAAATAACATATATGTGATAAATAAGTTGAATACTCTAATGAAGCAATACATAAAGAGCCCAGTAAACCAATTTTACATGTACTCTAACCAATCTTCCTTTGGTAAGTACTTCTTCATGGTTTCAGTCATTATATATTTTGTAACACATGTCTTTATGACAAAGTTTCATTAAATGAACTATGCATTCAGTGATGTCCCCAAAATACTTTCAAGGGATGCAGTCAAGGTGACTGAAAACGTAAAGTACCCCCTGTAAAATCCCCAAATTGCTACCATTCCTGACACATCATAACTCGTAGTTAGGAATACTAGTAATTTGATCTTTAATTGTTTGCTGCACTACTTCACACCATCACAATTGCCCAGATCTGTAGGTTTAGCTAGAAACAGCAATGCCAATGAACTTTTAAAAATGTATCAAAAAATGTTTTGTTCACTGAAAGAGCTATTTAAGTTAATATATTGCATCTCAGTTTAGAATTTATTTGATTCCCAGGTGGGCTAGTGTGCATTCTTCCAAGATTTAGAAGTATTTGTAATTCAAAAGGGTGTGTTTGTAGGCTACAAAAAAGAAGAGAAACAAGGTGAATTGTAAATAATAATTATTTGGACTTTTACCTGGTGTCTGACGTGTGGTCTGAGGGTACAAGGGAGCGAGAAAATTCTAATCTGTCACAACATGTATTACAAAGATTTTTCAATGATCCTTAAAAGTTTTGAAGAATCGGCGTTCTAAGCTTACAGGCTGGTTTTATATTTATTACAGAGCTTATATTGTGGTGATTGGTTATGTGGAGAAAGTAAATGGAAGGACAGGAATTGTTTAACAGACATAGTACTGCCGCAATAAATTATTTCATTGAGGGTTGGGCAAGTCCCAGTAAGCATCTTGCTGGATGCAGGGACAATCCCTACACAGGGTGCCAGCTCAACACGGACACATTACTTGCTCTTTAGATTACATTTTATGTTGCATCTACATTAAAGAAATGTAAAAATCATTGCTTATTTGAAAATACTTGGTTAAATTTTGAAACATAGCATAGAACTTTCAGTTATAATAAACAAAATCTGTCAATTAAATAATATTTTGATCTTGCATTAGTCTGCATTATACTGGTTTACAGTTATGACTGCCAATGGTGAGTTTTAGAGACTGTAAAATAATTACAGCTGTCATAAACGTCTTTCTTTAATAACTCATTACTAAAAACCCAAAGCACAACACACAGCATACAAAAATGTAGTAATAATAATGCATGTCTCCAAATAATGCTCATCTCTTGTGGGCTAATGGCCACATCCATTTCTTACATAATCCTTCACTTTTCAGAACAACTGGTTTCTAGGAAATTAAACAAAACAAATATTTTCTTTTAAACTAGTCAAAGTTTAGGTATCATCAGAGCAATAGCACATAGTGATTATTCTGCCCTGTCTTGCAACTGCCATTCAATAGAAACAGATTTCCATGTAAACCAGTATCACTCTAGCATTTTGACTCTGTTGCTATTCTTCTACTCCCCCATCTTTTTAGTACTGGTGCAGTATGTGAAGTAGGATCAACAGAACCACCAACAGTTCAGGCAAGAGGTTCAGTAGCTGCCTGAAGAATCCACAAAGCTCTGTCCTGACAATGACTGCTCTTGGTTACACGTCTGGCAAACAACTAGAAGTGTTTTGTGTTCTTTTGGATAATTGCAGCATATTCAGTCTGCATAAGATATGATTAAGATTTGGGTCATTTATTCAGTATAAGTTTTCTTCCAGCACTTCTCGGTCTTAAAGGTTAAGACAAATAAACTACCAGGATAAAGTAAGGCTTGGGACGTGTGTCTCTCATCAAACAAAAACTTGAAGGCTGCATATGCTGATAGGTTATATATCTTGAGCAGTTTTTATTCAGGAATCTTATCACTGTTTGGATGTCAGCATCATTGATCTTTCATACCTTTAAACCTTGATGTTGTCACTAAGTTGATTATCATGATTGCCTTAACACATGCTCTCACACTTTCCTTGATGGATGTCTGGAAACGTTTGTTTAATCAGTTCCTGGATAGTAAATACATAATTAGTAATTCTCAGAACTTTCTTACTGAAATAAAATTGACAGCTCAAAGGACTACAGTCAGTATTATAGGAGTTAAACAGAGGAAGCAAGGGTTTGAAATTAGAAGCTGTTGACATCAGAGGTAATTTAACTGGATCTCAAATTTGTTAATCAACAGAAGACAATGCGTACAGATAAGACGAGAATGATCCATGGGAGTGAGTCATCAAAGGTGTTCCACAAGGGTCTGTCCTTCAACTGCTACTTTGTCTAATTTACAGCATGTTAATGGCATTGATTTTGGTGTAGTTAATAAACTTCTGAAATTTGAAAATGATACTGAAATTGGAAGGATAGCACATATAGAGGAGGCAGTAAGAATTATTCAAAAAGACTTGTTCAGCCTTCAGAACTTGGCAAACACTTGGAAAATGCAGTTTAACATAAAAAGTGCCAAGTGCTCCACATGGGAAAAAGACACATCAATTGTAAACACAAGATAGGAGACAGAAAGCAATCCTTGAAAAATATTTGAGCTGTTCTCATCATTTAAGCAATGTGCAGAAGCAATTGAAATGTTAGGTTTTATACTTGTTGATTATAAATTGAGGGGTGCTATCTTTAGGCTATTCAGTTCACTAGTGAGACAGCGTCTGGAGTATTGTGTGTAGTTATAGGTCACCATGCTATTAAAATGACACAGCAGCACTTAAAGCTATGCAGAGGAGACCAACCAGGCACATCCCAGGACTTAAGAACATGTCCTACTCTGACAGGTTCAGCAGAGGAGTCTGCATTAGGACATAATCCATGTCTACAGAATTTTCCATAGAGCTGATAAAATAGATGGAGCTGAATTCTCTTGGTTAAATAGCTTAAGCTACACTAGAGAAAATTAAGGGAAAGTGATTTTAAGACTGAAGCCAGGAAGCATATCTCTACTCAGAATTGTAGTAATCTAGAACAAATGGAGCCATCTAGTTGAGTCATCTAGTTGAAGGAGAAGCCTTGTCAAACTTTAAGAAGTATCTGGATGAGATTTTGGGGCAGCATATCTATTATTTAAATAAGTGAATTTGATAGACAGAATAGGCTCCTCTCATGTGTCAAATTTATTAGGTTCACATGTTTGTGGTTTACTAATATGCAAAATGTACCCTTACCTTGCAATCACCATTGCACTTTATCAGAATAGTTGATCATACCTAGCATTTGCCTGAGCTCCATTGCATTTGAAGAACTAGTCATTGCTGTGATTGCTTTCACTTTTAGTGGCATCTGTCACAACAGCAACACAGGTGAATATTTGTGCAAAGTAATGCTATTTGTATTTACTTTAATAAATATATAAATAAATTGTGCAGATACAGTATATCAAAATTGTATTTCAAAATCAACATAACAAGCATCTTGAGAGCAAGCATTGAATTGCCTGATAGCAGTGGACAGAAAAGAGACTCTTCTTAACACACTATAGTGGAATGAGCCTGAGACTAAAAGTGCTCCAAAAGAGTGCCTTCCTGAAAGGATGGATGGGATTTCTCATGATGGCATCCAGTTTTGCCATCATCCTCTTTTCCATAATAGCTTTCAGTGTGTCCAGTTTTTGCTATGTGATGGAGCAGGCTTTCCTGATAATTTTGTTCCACTTTAAAACAGTGCTGTATGACTATTTTTTAGTGAATTGTTTACACTGCTTGCTTCTATTGTTTTATACTACAGAAGCAATATTGCCTAAGTATATTAACTCAGAGGTAAAGTAATTCTCAATAGCCCACCATAAGCACCAGGAATATTTATTTCTAAATCCATTTCATTTATGCATACCTGCAGGTACCCCATGCACATCCATGAGACTGAACCTGCACCCACAACTACAGAAAATGCCAATATACTCTATTGCTCTAATTTTACAGGAATATATAGACATGTAATATTCAAATTAAATCAGTAGCCTTAACAGGGTTGCTTATGTATAGATGCTTAGCTTATTGTTGTTGTTCGCTGTGGTGTTCTGAGCAAACTATAAATCTTAGAAGACTGGCTTGCAGATGGGGAAAGACAGGTATAAGTCTCCATAAAGGAGTGTTTAGAGAATGGCAGTAATTGTATACTAATGTGTTAATACAGGCTAGGTCCAGACATTACTCTACAGTTCTAAACAACAATCATGAAATCCCAAATATTAATTTTCAACAATTGACTATATTATTACAAAATTACTAGGACTAGCTTTACAAATTCTCCCCTCCCATTTCATGGTTTTTATAAACATTTTCCCAAATATCTCCAGACAAAGATTAGTAGGACACAAGTTAAACCTGTATTTGTTATTCAGTCTAACATCATTTCTGTTCAACTTTCTTTTGTATCTGTAGTTTTTCATGTTTCTTCTATGAGTCTTATTACTACATTCTTGGAAGTAAATCTAACTTGTATTGTTTTTGTGTTAAATTTGTCTACAAGCTCCTTGGATCCTGTTTTTCACCTCTGTTACAATGCTGCTCCACTCTTTACCAATGTTATTAACAGGCTTTTATGTATTAGTAAGGCACAACTTCTGTTAAGCTTAATGCTTGAAAACCAGCCTCAAAAAAGTCAAATCTTGACCCTGTAGAGGTATGCAATTATCAGCCTGTTCCCTATTTCATCCAATATTTAATTTAAATTCACTGCAAAGCAGACAACTCCAATTCTTGAGTTTAAAAGAACTTGTAGCTGTCTTCCCTGAGAGGACTTGACTGTATAGAGAGTGGTGCAGTAGAGACTGGGACCGGGTCAGAGGCAGTCTACACAGGACAAAAGAGGACAAGACAACATGTGAGTGGCACTGGCTTTAATAATGTGCGATGAGTGCTTTACATGGTATAACAGCTGCTGAACTGACAATTGCCATTCTGATTGTATTTCTTTTGCATTAGAATGCTGTAAAGAAGAGTGATTCGTCTGTCTAAAGGTATGTTCCCTTAGAATTAGAATGCTCTATAAAATAGTGTTTTCCCCTGTATCTAACATGGCTAAGGGTATACCAAAGGACAGGGCACTGCATGAATGGTCACATCCTACCCATTAGCTTCATTCACAGTCTTGTTGATGGAGCAAGACTCTAAAGCAGGTTTGATGAGATAAGAGTGGATATCTGCATTAACATGCTGAGCATCCATATGACAATTAACTAAAGAGTTTAAATGGCTGCATTAGGATGATAGTCTGGAATTCATGTCTTTTTGTCTATAGAGCTATTGAAGAAGAGAATGGTCAGAGAGTAAGTAAATTTGTGACCCTATATGTAATCATTTCCTTTTCAATGGTCAAGTAACTGTGCTCCCTGGGAACTAATTTCTTACTCAAAACCATTACCAGACATTCCTTGTTATCAAACACTTGAGAAAGGACAGCTCCCAGACCAAATGCACTAGCATCTTTTTGTAATATGAAGTAAAGTTGAGATTCCTCAGAAAATGATAGTGGCTTTTTAATCAGAAAAAAACATTTTTAATCATCTGACCAGACTTATGGGACAATTTTTATGACTCTTTGTTAAGTCTGTCAAGGGACCAGCGCCCTTTCAGCCAAGTTCAGAATGAATCTCCTTTAATAACATCTGTGTCTCCAGATATGGATTTGTAAGGACACCCCCTCAATTTTTTTTATTTGCACTATAACCAAAAAAAAAAGAATTCGGGTTAGTGTGGCTTGTTGTCATGAGCTCTTCGGTAGTACAGTGGTAAGAGCTGCTGACTCCTTTTGAAAAGGTCACCAGTTCGAGCCTCCCCGCTTCTCAAAATAAACCTTTTGAGAAGTGAGCTGTTCTTATTGTTATTATTATACATTAAAAACATACATTTGATTTGCATCTGTAACAGCTGGTGTAAATGTATGGTACTTGTAAAGGTTAGCATTTTTGTTTTATTCAGCTTTATTCTCTCAGTCGCGTTCATGCTCGCCCCGATCTGACACTGTTAGTTTTCAAATAAAGATGTGCTATAACAGAGGTGAACTCGGATAAGGACAAGGGTTCTACATCAGAGAAAGAGAACAGAAGCACCCCCCACCCCTCACAAGAAACGTTCACTCACATATAAGAACAACGCAGCTGCACCAGACCTAAAGATGAAAAATGGCACCGTTTGGAAGCACCAAGAGGTCGGACGTCATCCTGCCAGTCTACCCCACACGTGTCCTTCAAAGAAACAGCACAGCTTGCAGACCTTGCCGACGTATCGTGCAAAGTCCACTTTCTGAGTATGTTTTTTATGGTCTTTACATAAGAAACATTTATATATTACTTATATAAAAGCAAATCAAATGTTATTTACCTTGATTTATTTAATTGTTTTCCTACAGCGTAAAGTCACAAGTAGACTGCAGAGCTTCCTGTGCTTGATTGACAAGGGCATGCTCACAAATTACATGTGTAATCCCACGAAAAATGCTTGCTGACACTTAAGTACGCGATCAATGGTACGAGAATGCAGTTAGATTTCTTTTTGGGCACATACTGTCCAGATCTAAACACTAGCATGGAGAATTGCTTGCGTACTGAAGAGTCTATAGCTGCAGGTGGAAGCTCCTGTCGCACCCTACGCAACTGTGTTTGATCTTATTCAGGAAAAGTTCCCTGTTGCCCCACAGGAGAAAGACTTTCCGAGACTAAGTTCATAAAGCTTATGAAACCATTTTTGGACAAAGGCAGAATCATAAAGACAGTTGCGTGGAGCTTCTACCTGCAGCTGAAGTCACTTCAGTACACATGTACTGGGTCAGCAGGCACATGTTAATCAAATAGAGAAAGTTCTGCAGTCTAATTGTGACATTACGCTGTAGGAAGATAAGTAAATAAATCAAGTAAATAACATTCGATCTGACTTTTATATAAGTAACATATAAATGTTTCTTATGTAAAGACCATCACAAAAAATAATCAGAAACTAGACTTAGCATGATATGTCAGTGAGCTCTGTAAGCCGTGCTGTTTCTTGACCAGATAGGCATCAACATCTCATTACGAAAGTGGATAATGGACTTCCACACAGATAGACCGCAGACAATACAGATTAGAAAAAACATCTCTGAGACCATTACCAGGACCACTGGGATCCACCAGGGCTGTGTTCTGAGCCTTCTGTTGTTCACTTTGATCACTCACAACTGTTGTGCCAGGCATAACTCGAATCATACTGTATCATCAAATTCGCAGATGACACAATGGTGGTGGGCCTTCTCAGCAGCGATGATGAGTTGGTCTACAGAGGGTAAGTTAACCAACAACAACCTGTCACTGAATGTCAACAAGACGAAGGAGAACACTGTTGACTTCAGGAGGAAACACATGGCAAATACTCCACATATAATCCATGGCAATGCTGTGGAGCCAGGAATACGCTGTAAATTTCCTGGGGTGCACATCATGGATGACCTGACATGGACTACAAATGCCACCTTCCTTGTGACGTTAGTATTAAGAGACAGAGATGTGAACTATGATGTCAAGGAGTGGAGCAGAAGACAGTAGGGAACAATGGAAGGCGGTCTTAGTTTTAGCATACAGTCAAGTACAGTTTAAAGTTATTATTCTCATTCATAAAGGTTTGTTCTTTGTTTTTGAAATTATGTGAGTTGTTCTCATCTCCTAAGTATATTAGGTTTTATTCAGAATTACTTTCTTGCTTACAAAATCAACTCCTTAAATCAATACATGTTTGATATGAATTTACCATCTATAGTTGAATTTTTAGCACAAGAACCATACAATTTAAATAAAACCTATATTTTCGAATGTTGAAATAGAGGATGTGATAAGGAGGATTAGATCTGGACAGTCTCTGATCTGGAGGGATAAAACCTGACACACAAATGGTGGTGAATCTGCCTTCTTCGTATCTCACCGTCACTTTATTTTGTTTTTATTCAGTTTTACTGAGTGTTCCTGCTCACACAGAATTAGTATGCACCTTGTGATGTATGATGTCAAAAAAAACAAAAACACAGACGTAGGTATATATGATATTTTGGAGAAATCATTTTATGACCTGAATAGTGCCAATCAGAAAACATCATCACACTAATGCAATATTATTTGAAAACGAATAGCATCAGAACGGGTGTGAATTTATGCTGGCACTGTTACTTAGAGTCAGATCAGGAGAGGCAGGTGGGGGGGAGGTGTGTTAGAGTGTGATCGTCATTGAGAGAATAAAACTGAAAAAAGCTAACTTTTACACGTACCATAAATTTATACCCAGTGTCCCATATATTTGTCTCTTCTGGCCAGGCTAAGTTTGTCTGCTCACAGATTTTTGCCAATATTGATTTTAGAGTGCCATTGCACCTTTCTACAATACCTCCACTTTGGGGATGGTATTTGCAGTAATGATGTACATTTATCTGGAGCCAAGTAGTCAGCTCATTTATTACAGAATTCACAAAATGGGTACCATTATCTGCCTGCAGTTTCTGTGGTATTCCAAATTGGAATGATTTCTTTTAATAAAGCTTTAGCCACAGTTTTTGCATCTGCATGTTTAGAGGGAAATGCCTCTACCCACTGGGAGAACACATCGACAATCACGAGGAAGTATTGATATCCTTTGGACAGCGTTAGTTCAATGAAGTCCATTTGAAGATGCTCAAATGTCCCACTGATTTCGGGATAATGGTGGGACCTGAGTTCCTTTGCCTACAGTATATTGTACCTTTGACATAGGGCACACTATCGGTATAATTGTTCAGCATATGCAGAGAACCCTGTTGTTTCCCAATGTCTCTCGACATCCTAAGTCATAACGTCTTTTCCTGCATGATCCGGGCCGTGTGCGATTTTTGCCATTCCTGGAAAAGAAGCCTTTGGGAGGAAAGGTTTGTTAGTCTGCTTATGGGTCCAAACCCCATCAGAGAGAGATTCTTCTCAGGACCACTTTACACTTTATCCTCAGTCAGTAACGACACTCTGTAAAGAAATAATTTGATTATCAGGATCTTTGTCATCCCTCTGTTGGATTAAAGAGACTGGTGTGTTATTATAGGCAGCCTGTTTAGCAAAGTGATCAGCCAGTTTGTTTCCTTGGCTGACTGGGTCTTGTTTCCCAGTATGGGCTTGACATTTCACTGTTGCCAGTTTTGATGGTTTTGTTATGCTTTGAGAAGGGATTCCACTAATTTCTGATGTTGTATGGGCTTACCAGTACTGGTTTTGAATCCCTTTAATTTCCATAATGCCCCATGATCATGGCAGACTCCAAAGGCATATCTGGAATCTTTATAAATGGTTATGACCTTCCTTTCAGGCAACTGGCAAGCTTGGGTGAGAGCTATTAGCTCAGCTGCTTGTGCACTTAACCTAGAAGAAATTTGATTTGCTTCAAGTACTGTAAGTGGTCTCCTTTGACCACTGCATAACTAGTGGAGAGTATTCCATTGTCTAATCGCAAGGAACAGCCATCCACATAAAGTACTTCTCCTGTTTCTAGTGGAGTTTTCTAAAGGTCCGGCCTGGGTTTCAGGACCTTTGTTATCTCATCATGGCAGTTGTGTGGTTCCCCCTCTCCCTCAGTGGGGAGTAGGGAGGCCAGATTCAAAGTGGAGCATCTTTCAATAGTGACATTAGACATGGTACATAATACATTTTGATAATGTATTGCCCTTACAGTAGTGAGATGTGAGGTTTCTTTCCTGGACTAAGATGGAGTGAACAGCGTGAGGCACTTTCACCATCAGGGGACTCATAAGTCACCTGGATTAGTCCTCTCCACCTGGGCTGGTGCCAGTGTTTTCACTGTGTCCCTAATGAGAGCCCAAGTTCCAAAAAGTTTTTTTTTTTTAACTAGCGCTTTGGCCACTGACTTGGCATCTGTGTGCCAGCATGGGAAAGCCTCCACCCAGCGTGAGAAAACATAGATGATTAGTAATTTATACCCTTGAGACGGGGTTAGCTAAAAAAATGTATCTGCAGATGTTCAAAGGGCCCTCCGGCATTTGGTGTTACAGCCGGACTTACCTTCAAGCCTTTTCCTTCATTAAACCTTTGGCATAGTGTACACCTCTTACAAAACTAATCAGCAAAGTTAGAAAAACCTCGGGCATGACAGGATTGTTGCACCTGTGCCATCATTGCGTCTTCTGGAAGGGTGGGCCAAACCATGCGCAGCCTTTGCAATACCTAGAAAGAAGCTTTTGGGAAAAAAGGAGGTTTAGTTAATGGATGGATCCAAATTCATTTTGGATCTTTTTCTTATCCCTCTTTCTGCCACGTCTTTATCTCTTTTCCCATTGCTACAGTTTGTAGAGATAAAACTGCACCCTCAGGTGACTCTTGTTCCTCCTTCTGCTATAGAAATAGAGCGGTTAATGCTGAAGTAGGATCCCGGATGGCTTTCTTTGCCCACATGTCCGCTTGCGCATTTCCTTCACTCACGGGATTCGTTTTCCCCTTGTGAGCTTGACACTTCACTATCGCAAGTGCACCTGTCAAATGAGGTGTTCTTGTCTGTACTAAGATGGAATGTACAGCATGTGGTACCTTAACAGTTAATAGACTCATGAGAACAACATCTGAGCATGCTAATATGGACTCTGTTATTGCAGCAGCTGCTTTCAAACAGGTCGGGATTGTAGCGGCCACTGGATCCAGTTTTATTGAAATATTTTTTTAGAATAGTATGCGACCGGTCCTTGTCTATTTCCTTGTTGTTGAGTTAATACTGCAGTCATACACCCCCCTTTCTCATCCACGAACAGAGTGAAAGGACGAGACTAGTCTGGAAGTCTTAATGCAGGCGCAACAATAAAAATTTAGTTAATATCAGTTAAAGCCTTCTCAGCCTGCTCCGTCCATGAAATTTTATCAGTCAAAGCCAAATTAGAAGATGTCGCTAAGTCTTGGAGTAGCTGTTCTTTTTCAGCAAATTTTTTTTTCTTTTTTTTCTTTTTCATTGCCGGCAATATCCTAACATTCCAAGAACGGACATAACTTGCTGCCTTGCAGACCGTGCACATTCCCCTGAAGTCAAATCATGACTCAGGTATTTCATTTTTCTTTCAACCAGTTGCAACTTTTTCTGGAACACTGTGCCTGATTTCTGCTAGGAAGACCAACAAAGCCTTTGTGTCTTCTTCGCATTATTCCTGAGACATAAAAGCAACTCATCTACATATTACACCAGGAAACACCCCCCTTTGACCAATAACCTTTCAATTTTCATCTTTTCTAATTCTTGTCCATACACACACGAACACACGCGCACACACACTCACACGCAAGCACACAGAGAGCCTCTGTATACACTGCCAAAAAACTTAGCCTAGAAATAAGATATAAACACTAAATTTCAGGAGAAAATGACTTAATATTAGTGAAATTATCTGTCCATGCAGCAAGATAATTTTACTTGCCAAGAAATCTTAAAATAAGTTAGTTCCAGTCTAGAAATATGAAAGCTCTGATGAGTGTTTAAAGGTTTGAAATAAGTAGAAAATGCTGTTTTTCAGAACAAACTACTTGAGATTAGACTTTCTACAGTGGAAATACACTGAATATTAGAAAATAATTTTTAATTCAGTTGTTTTGCATTCTTAATTTTAGCACACTGAAAAATGTAGGCCAAGAAACAAGAGAATAAATCACTAATATAAGTGGAAAATTCTTAATACCTGTGGAGAAAGAAAGTCTTGTTACTTGAAACAAGTTAGCTCATCTTGAAGTAGGTAGTCCAATATTTAATCTCAGAGCATATATCTTAAAAAAGGAAAGTTATTTTACAAAAATCACAGAATAAGAAAAAATATACGATTATTAAGAAATAAATGCTTGAAATAAGCAAAATTATATGCCAATGGGGTGAGATATATTGACTTGGATTTTTAAAAATTCCTGAAAGTAGTTAATTTCAACACATAGTAAGCTATATTTGCATGTTATATACAACAAATTTCAGTCCGCCTACAAAAGAATAAGGTAAAAGTAACACAGTGCTCTCATTTTAGGATGATCTTCATTTAAAATTGAAACCACATATTTTAGCAGAGGTTTGAATTGCGAATTCAGTGCTACATTCAAGACACATAATTAATATATAATTTCCTGATATATGTTGGCTTCCTGAATAGATCAAATAACTTACAATAAAGACATAATCATTAGCATTGCTCTTTATTTAAGTATTACATCAGTATCCAACAGCACGACTGCTGTGTTTATAATACAGAAACAGAGAAAAACATAAGCACATGAAAATTAGTTGACACAGGAAGATTACCTTGTGTATAACACAAATGTCATATCCATATCATTATTGTACATTGTAGTTCAGGACTCTCATCTTGTCACAGTCAGAAATGCATAACAAACTTAATTACATAAACAAAATTTTAACAGTGGTAACTTTGCCAAAAACAAGACAAAGAAAATACAACCTAACATATTAAAATCCACAAACTATCACATTATTTACAATTTATCTAATTGATTTTCAAATATTATGGTAATTATATACAGTACATCAGACATGCATTTCCTGTTCTACATTTGGCTCAAACAAGAGGACTGTTTCATTTATGTTAGGTAGAATGCCCAGTCTCATGGTCTGGAATCCCTACAGATTTTATTTTTTTCTCCAGCCGTCTGGAGTTTTTTTTGTTTTTTTTTCTGTCCACCGTGGCCATTGGACCTTACTCTTATTCTATGTTAATTAATGTTGACTTATTTTATTTTCTTATTGTGTCTTTTATTTTTCTCTTCTTTATTATGTAAAGCACTTTGAGCTACTGTTTGTATGAAAATGTACTATATAAATAAATGTTGTTGTTGTTATTATTTCAGTTTGAATTGCAGAGAGTACAGTGGCAATGCACTTAGGATATGTTAGATGTAGTGCATAATAGTACGCCATAAGGTACATGATACCTTCCTGCAACATTTCTTGAGGGAAAGTTGTCAAATGGTCACTTCCAATATCCAGCATGCAGTTATCTTGGTCCACAATAAGGACAGGGCTAGGCAGTGGTCAGTCTTTGCTGTAGAAAGGCATAAGGATTCTCTGAGGTCGTCAAGACAAACAAAAACCAACAAAGAAAATAGGCAGAATTTATTTTATCCTCTGTACTCCTATACAGATTTATTATACACTAGCAAAATACCCGCGCTTCGCAGCGGAGAAGTAGTGTGTTGAAGAAGCAATGAAAAAGAAAAGGAAACATTTTGAAAGTAACGTAACATGATTGTCAATGTAATTGTTTTGTCACTGTTGTGAGTGATGAGTGTTGCTGTCATATATATATATATATATAAATATATATATATATATATTTACACACACACACACATAAACATATATATATATATACATATCTATACATATACACATATATACACATACACATATATACATACATATATATATATCTACATATATACACATACATATACATACACACATACATACACACACACATATACTGTATATATATATACATACACACACACATATATAAACATATATATACATATACATACATATCTACATATATACACACACAGCTATTTCGTATCAGTGCAATACGCTGCTTGTTAAAACGGATAACTCCGCTCTTACGTGCAAGTCTGCGTGGATATTATGAACTATCGTATTTGTTCAAGTTCTATTTAAATTTTAAATAGAAGGAATTTTTATTTAGTCGACAGAAATATCTTTGGTAGGAATGGTAAAAACAGACAGGAATATTATTTGTGAATAAATCAACTCAAACCTTAAATAACTTAAAAGAACAAACATTCAAATTTCTTTACTCTTATGTAAATTTATATAAAAAATAAACTTAGATTTTAAATATCCCAAAAGATTTTGCTCTCCATAAAAATATATCCTTTCAAAATTATACAAATTCAAATATGAACATGCTGCATAACAAAACCTGGAAATATAAATAAAATGTGTTCCTTTCAGCAATAACAAATCAAATCATTCAGTTGTCTTTGCTCATATGTCATTTTAGAGCTGGACGCCTGGCATCTATTTTTGGCAACAGGTTCGTTTATGTTTGGTGTGAGGTTCTGTGTTGTGGAGATTCTCAGGATGGATTGCAGGTGCTCATCAGTGAGGCGACTCCTGTGTGCTGTTTTGTTAGTCTTTATCACTGAGAAGAGCTTCTCACACAGATATGTGCTACCAAACATGCACAAGGTTCGAGCCGCATGTAGACGGACTTTTTGTTCTTCAAAGTCACCAAAGCGCCGTGCAAACTCAGTGCGCCGGTTTATCAGCAAAGTGCGATTTGGGAACACCGTAGTGACGACTTGGTTTAACATTACTTGGCAACAGGGAAAGTTGCACTGGTGCATTTGTGTCTCCCATAAAAGCAACTTCACTTGAAATCACTTTGTGATTGTGCACGGGTAAAACGTCCGCTGAAGTGTCAGATTCTTATTTAATTCTTCTGCTTTCTGTATCTTCTGCATTGCATTCAGGTCTTTCAGCCTCACTGATGAGCACCTGCAATCCATCCTGAGAATCTCCACAACACAGAACTCCCTGATGTTTTGTCTCATAGTGCCGTCTTAGATTAAATTCTGTAATTACAGCCACATTAGCTCCACAAATGAGACACACGGGTTCAGTAAACATATACTCAGCCTCCCATCGGTTTTTAAAGGCTCTATTTTCAGAATCAACTTTTCTCTTCAGCATCGTGTGAGCTAGCTTCGCAATAACTTGCAGCATCATAAGCTAGACTTGATTAACGTGGTAAGTGTTCGGCAAGGCAGCTGAAGCGCTGCATTATGGGATCTGTAGTTTATTGTGTTACCAGCGCTTCATATACCGGGCCATTAATAACAATAATACAGTATATAAAATGATCTCGCGGGCTGGATATAATTACACGCTGGGCGGATGTGGCCCGGGCCCTTGAGTTTGACACATATGGACTAAATAGAACTTGAAAAGATATATTTTTCAAATGTGATCGCAATTCAGATAGAGTTGACGCGCACTACAGCCTGCATGCCTCAATAAGTCATCCTCCCCTCGCTCTTACTTTTTTACCGTTCATCTAATGAATACACTGAGTATGGCTTTACCAAAACAATCATTGATGGCGAATAAAGTATCCATTATTCAAGTATGTAGATCGGGATATATATATACATATATATATACCCGCGTATCGCAGCGGAGAAGTAGTGTGTTAAAATCGCTAGAAAAGAAAAGGGAACATTTTAAAAATAATGTAACATGACTGTCAATATACAGTATTTGTTTTGTGAGTGTTACTGAGTGTTGCTGTCATCAAGGATTTGATTATCATTATTTCTTTCAATCAGGTTCGTATTTGTAGGATGTGTTGTGTTCAAGTTACATTCCGTGTTTGTCAATCGTTGTAAAGATGACAGGTTTCATTCATCGATTCGTTTCTTACTGCATCAATAAACAGCTCGTCTTCTTCTTTATCTGAGACCTGACACACTGCATGCACGGGTTTTTTACACTGTCTTCCTTTAGCGGGACATTGACTTTTTCCACCGTGTGCTTTGTTTCCGCAGTAGCTGCATTTATGAATATGCTTGTATGTATCAGACGCTTCATATTTTTTGCTGCCTTTTCAATTGTGTAATTCGGTTTTTGTTCAGCGCTCTTTGGAACTGTTGCTTTTTATCTGTGCACTGCGTCAGTTCACGTGAGCCGCTCGGTGTACATGCATCGAAGTTCCCCAGTTGTGCTGGTGCCATCTCGTGCTATGTCCATGGCTGTATTTAATGTTACCTTAGTCCTGGCACTTAAAACTTTCTCTCGCAGTTTCGCTGAGTTTGTGCCAAACACCACGCTGACCATCTCATCTTCCTCTGCATAAGCACAGTCCTTAACCCGTGAATATTTAGTGGGAGTTTGCTATTGGATTGCCGCTGATGGACGGCCTTATATGGGCAGGCACTAAATTACAAACGCCAGCGGCAGCCTGTCTATGAACTTAATTTAAAGTGTAGGTTTACATCGTGCTTTGTTTCCGAAGTAGCAGAACTCATCAATATGGTTGTATATGTCACTCGCTCGCTTCTTATTGTTTCGCTGCCTTCTCAATTATATAATGCATGTTTTCTTCAGCGCTTTTTGGAGGTCTTCCTGATTTTCTATGTACTGCGTGATTACGTGTGAGGCGTGATGATGTCACACAAAACTCCGCCCCCACGGCGTTGAAGCTCATCTCCATTACAGTAAATGGAGAAAAACAGCTTCCAGTTATGACCATTACACGTAGAATTTCGAAATGAAACCTGCCCAACTTTTGTAAGGAAGCTGTAAGGAATGAACCTGCCAAATTTCAGCCTTCCACCCACACGGGAAGTTGGAGAATTAGTGATGAGTCAGTGAGTGAGTGAGTGAGTGAGGGCTTTGCCTTTTATTAGTATAGATTTACCTATTTATAATACTGAATTAATGTGCTAATTTTAACAGAAGCAGTTATACACAGCTTGTAATTGAAATAGCAAAGAAATCATTAAAAATAGAAGATTGTTATATCCTGTTGAGCCCTTTTAATCAAACCGTTTAATGTAGAATGTCATTCCTGCAGCTAACATTAAAAACAACCCTGAAAATTGCTGCCAGTTACAGATGGAATTGCAGTAACTGTCTTTATTTTTCCTTTAAACAATGTAAAAATGCAAAGTTTTACCTTAAGGCCATGAACTAATGCCCCAGCTTTTTTGGGGGTAGAGAAAGTGAAGGACACATGGATGGCAGAGCTCTAAACACGGCAAAGGCATTTTTCACTAATAAAAAAAAAAAAAAACAATCTTATTAAATATCTTTTGCGTTATGTTCCAATATAACTCAAACATTCTCCTTTTAATGAAAACAACTACATACAGCAAGCTTTAAATTATGAATGATTTATAACAAAAATGGTATTATTTTTACCTACTAATATGCTAGAACATGAACGAACAATTGAAATGAACCTTACATAGATCATATTTAAAGTTTTAAGTATTCTTTAAAATATTCCTTCATTATTTATACCTAATAAAAGATAGTGTCAGTCAGTTTATTATTCTGTTGTGTCTTAAAAAGATACTATACAAAACTATTTATAATGCTAATAAATGACTTTTTAAAAACTTAATTAAAGGGAAAAATTTATTTCAGAATAACACAGTACAACTTTGTAATACAATGAAGAAAAAGGAAACTGGAATTCACAAATCAACAGTTACTGGCAAAGAGAACAGTAATAATATTTTGCATGAAAATTTCTCAAAGTTTGGCTTACTATAATATAGAATTGGTCTTTATGGAAAAAATTGCATAAAAAAGTGCAACCCTTTGAGCATCAACTGCAAAATATCATAACTTTAAACAACTTCAATTTGACTTTCATTTTGGCCTATCATGCTGCAACACTGAGTAAAGTGCATAACTAAATATAAAATGAGTTTGAATAAAATATGCATGACAAATTATACCCTCATTGTGCATATGTGGAGGCTTCAGGATCTTCTTCATTACTCCATACAGCTGTGCTTTTCCATAAAAACTGGTCCATCTGCTCTTAACTTCTGTGATGTAATTAAGATTATTCCAACTAAGAATACAACGCATTTGATCCACTACCTATAAAATAAGCACACTCTAAGTCAGCACATATTTTGTTTTAAGAAACCATTTTCAAAAATATTTCAGTCAAATGTCTGTGTTTTATGTACTTACATGATCCAGTTTTTTAAAGCATGGGTAAGCCTCCAATATAATCTATAAAATGACCTCTGTGCATTAAATTCATGATCAAGGAGCTGGGTAACTGCAAATTTATTTGGCTTTGGCTTCTTGTAAAAGTCCTGCAGTGTTTTGTAGTGTCAACAGCTGCTAAAACATTTAAATGAATAATCAAATCAGTTGTGTTTTCTAAACAGTCTGAACTAAGAAGGGATGTGACCATCTCTATTGTGCACTTACCAGACGGTTCACATTCTTTCTCTGCTGTAACTTTTTGGGTACGACTAGAAGGTGACATGTTAACAAGCGTCACTGAAGCAATAGAATTCCCCGATGATGCAGTAGAATCGGCCTCATCTGAATTCTCGATTTCAGCAACATCAGGCTTGTCAGTGGTGACACCGAAACATCTCTTTATTTATTTGAGGCATACAGCCCTGTCGCTTCTGGGGTGTGTGGAGATTCTGTAGCCTTTTCAGGAATTGTTTAAACACAGGTACCTGTAATGAGATTACACTCTTTTAATAAAATATATATATAAAAAAAAAATAAAAAAAAACACGCTTATATTAACTTAAAAAGTGTACGAGAAAGTAAAAAATATTTTTTTCCAAACAAATTCATAACTTTTATTAATTTTCAAAATCAAGTTTTTCAAAAATGTTTAAAATTTTCAATTATTAAAAAATTAATAGAAGAGAGGATGCCCAGGCACCCTCAAGTACCCTTCTGAGTATGTCCATGCATTCATAACTCGGAAACTAAAAGCATGGGCGCTTTCATCTAACATACTTTATAAATTTTATTTTTTTGAGATGCAAAAAGGATAGACTCTATGGTCTATCAGTGGACCTTACATTTTAGAGTGCGATCCGAGAGCACTATGTCAATTGTGTTAAGTCAGTGAAGTGTCTATATGTTTATTATGTGCTACGTCGTTGTCATGAGTCTTAGCGTTGTCTTCTCATTCTTTCCATTTCTGCTAACACTTCGTTATTGCATGGTTTCTTTCCCATTAGCTTTGCACAGTCCAGATCTTCAATTTGTAGACCGTCCAGAGATCTTACTCGACTTAGTGCAACGTATGCTTGTCCGCTGGTGAATAGTGCTGGCCCTATAGTCTACTGTACTGCCTTGCATCTTGTGTACAGTCGAGGCCCATGATAGTATTATAGGGAGCATTCTTCTTTCCATGGTACCGTAGCTGTACTTGGCCGGGAAATGCTTCGAAATTGGCTGAATTGTGTGAATGCCATCATTACCGAAGTCAAGTTTTACAGATGGTACATCTATGTCATATATTTGAGCTCTCCAGTAGAGGGGCCATATGATTACGGTGATGTGTCCTATTGTGCCGTTAACCAAGCCTTTCGAGACGTTTATGTTCGACCGCAGCATGACGTTTGCTCCCACGAATATTTGAAGTTACTTTGGAAGGCAAGCTGTGTTGTTGATGTCGGTCGGAATGATTTTATCCATGTTGAGATCTTCAGTTTGCCGAGTAGCATCGACAAACGTGTCCTGAGCATTGATCTTAAATATTTCAATGTTCTTGGCTGTGAAATATTGGAGGACAGCTTTGTTGTGCTCATCGACTTGTTTCTTTGTTGGATATATGTGCAGCGCTTTTTCTATGGAGAACTCTCCGGTGGCATCTGTGCAGTGTTTTCCTATCAATGTATTCATGTTGTCACGCTTGGGTCACAGATTTGCACAGAGACACTCAAGATCGTGGAAATAAGAAGGAATTTTATTCAAACACTGCAAACAAACATTTGTCACTTCAAACTTGCTCCTTGACAAAGATGACAGTTTCGTCTTTCAATTAAGGGTTTCGTAAGTTTCTTCTTCTTCGAATGTAAACGCGTCAGGAGCAGAGGCAGTCTGAGTGAGAGAGAAAGCAAAAGAAATCAATACCAAATCTGACAGGCGCTGCGTACAGCTTTTTAAGTTGGCGGAGTACCACGCAAGGTTTGTATTGCGCATTATAGTGCAAGGATAAGGAGCAATGTGAGGGTAGTCTCTGTTTCAGGCTTTGTGGTTTTCCCAGAGGCGTCTGTATCTTCTTGGGGTTCGATCAGCCCTCCAGCTCACAATGTGTATTGGTCTGAGCTCACCGATTCTCAGTTCATTTAGTAGATCAATAAATGTTGTGTCTCCTTGTTGTTGCATGTTCTGTGTTAATTCTACTAGTGTGAACAGTCGCCATAGAGGCATGGCTGGTATCATTCGTTGTGGCTGTTCGAATACTTGATGTCCTCTGATTGGTGGTAGTTACATTAGATCTCTGAAGAGTAGGACATTGATACTGCCGAAAGGCTCATCGTTATTCTTGAGCTGTTTCAGACGTGCATCTATCATACAGAGCATCTCATAGGGAACCATTGATATTTTGTCTATGAAGAGGAACTCTATATCTTTCCATTGCAGTCTCATGGTGCAGAGAAATTTACCAGTCAGAATTGGTAGGTTTGTGAGTTTTCCATCTTTCTAAACTGGCAATTTCAGGATATTATGCATCGTTTGTCCACCTACTAATCGTGCTGCAACTCCAGTTAATGCTGCCACTTTAACCGCCTGCTTCAAATAGCATCTGCTGACTTGGTTCTTGAGTAGAATGAATACAAATATCTTTCCAGTTCCGGCACCTCCGGTGATGTATAGTCTCTCGCGATTTGCACTGCCAATCATTTGTTGTTGAATGCTGCGAGTGATGTGTACGAATATTTCTCTTTGTCCCATATTCATTGAGCCACTGTGAATTGATCATCTGTCATAGCATTCTCCACTACTACTTCTTCTTCATAGTCCTCAGCAATTGGTTGTGGCTGATCTAAGATTTCGAATGCATGGACCTGGTTAAATGCATTCTACAGAGTTCCCTATTGGACCACTGAGGCTCTTCCTACCTGAAAATCTATATTGCAGGACCTATATTTAAACTGCTAAAATCAAAACCCGCCTATTTACCAACTTCACCACTGAGCTCAATTTAATTTACAGTTTCATTTGGCAAAAGGCATATTTAAGTTGTAGGTATTCATTTTTTTACTACATTTGTTATTGGCGCCATCTATAGGTGAAACTAAAAACTAATTTCCCATATGAAATTTATGTTAATTAATTATAGTAGATTTATTTATTAACTAGCAAAATACCCACGCTTCGCAGCGGCGAAGTACTGCCTTAAAATTTTTATTAAGAAGAAAATTAGACCTCTTTAAACTGAGGGAAAATATACCAATAATTATTTGTTAAGGATCTCTTTGCATACCACATTGTGAGTTCGGCCCTCCAGTTGTAATATGACCAAGCTGTGCGCTGAGCTTACTCTTGAGCAGGCAACGTACAGTTGGCCATGTGAACAGTAATCTTGTTTCAAATCTCACAGCTTGGATTGCTGCTGTCATAATCGGTTTGAGTTTCCTGGTTTGTTTCAATTACGACAGTATTTGTAGGACACAATGCTCCTCCGGATATCAAGAGTGAGCCTGATATGGCCGGGCAATATGTAACAAAGAGAATGGAAAAGGCAGGTGCCATCTCTGGGCATGGAAACCACTCGGTAAGTGACAGTTCTCAGATCGATGGTGATCACCTCGATAGACATGTTAATGGGGGTACAGTTGGAATGATAAAGGAAATGGGTACCTGAACAATGTAAAGTAAGTCTAAAATACCTAAACAATAACTAGAATTGTAATAAATGATTAATAAAACAGCGGAGAAGCCGTGGATTAAATAAAAAAGGCTGTAATTATCAGCAGGGAGACGTGAATCCCGTGGCGAAGCAAGGAAAGGAATGTAGAGATTGGAGCGACGGACGGCCTTATATAGGCAGGCAGCCAACAACGTGGGAGGCGTTGGGATAGGGGACCCAACGCCACCTCACACGGTGACCGAGCTGCAAGCTATGGACGTATATACAGTATGTACGTAAGTAGGATTCAGTTAGCGATGGGAACCCGCGTACCAAATTTCTTGAAGATGGGCCCATAAGTAACAAAGACTGTTGGAAAGTTCAATATGGCGGCCGACAGTGGCGTCATACCACTGAAATAAGTACGTACATTGGTTTCGATTAGCGCAGGGAAGCCGCCTTCCAAATTTCGTGAAGATGGGGCCATAAATAAGAAAGTTCAACATGGCGGACGTTGTTGACCGTTATGACCGTTACGCGTAGAATTTCGAAATGAAACCTGCTTAACTTTTGTAAGTAAGCTCTAAGGAATGAGCCTGCCAAATTTCAGCCTTCTACCTACACGGGAAGTTGGAGAATTAGTGACGTTGGAAAGTTCAATATGGCGGCCGACAGTGGCGTCATACCACCGAAATAAGTATGTACATTGGTTTTGGTTAGCGCAGGGAAGCCACCAACTAAATTTCGTGAAGATGGGGTCAGCCTTCTACCTTCACGGGAAGTTGGAAAATTAGTGACGTTGGAAAGTTCAATATGGCGGCCGACAGTGGCGTCATACCATCGAAATAAGCACATACATTGGTTTTGGTTAGTGCAAGGAAGCCGCCTACCAAATTTCGTGAAGATAGGGCCATAAATAAGAAAGTTCAACATGGCAGACGTTATCGACCATTATGACCGTTACATATAGAATTTTGAAATAAAACCTGCTTAACTTTTGTAAGTAAGCTGTAAGGAATAAGCCTGCCAAATTTCAGCCATCTACCTACACGGGAAGTTGGAGAATTAGTGATGAGTGAGTGAGTGAGTCAGTGAGGGCTTTGCCTTTTATTAGTATAGACTTGCAAAATACCTGCGCTTCGCAAAGTGGTGAAGTACTGTCTTAAATTTATTATTAAGAAGAAAATTAAACCTGTTTAAACTGAGGGAAAATATACCAATAATTATTTGTTAAGGATCTCTTTGTATACCACATTGTCAGTTCGGCCCTCCGGTTTTAATATGACCAAGCTGTGCGCTGAGCTTACTCTTCTTGAGCATGCAATGCACAGTTGGCCATGTGAAAAGTAATCTTGTGTCAAATCTCACAGCTTGGATTGCTGCTGTCATAATCTGTTTGAGTTTCATAGTTTGTTTCAATTACGACAGTATTTACAGGACTTGTGTTGAAGTGACATTCGGCATCTGTCAAGCGTTGTAAGGATACAACCGGTTTCATTGATAACTTCGCATACAGCTTTTGAGAGTTTAAACATTCATAAACATCAAACTGTCCACTACTGAAATCGTTACCTGTGAATCTAAGATGTTTAAGAGGCATTGGCGTTTTCGAAAGGCGTAAAATATTTGGCCATTTCGGTACACTTGAAAGCGACAACCGAACAATTCAGCGGCAGCCATCAACTCACATGCAGAACCCCAGGTGAAGGGCTTAGGCATTTCACTGTTATAGTGCTCCTGTGTAGTATAATTATCTCCTGTACTGTCATCAGTCCACACCTTGAACCTGTCCCAGTCATTCAATACATAAGACACAATGTTCATTCGGATATAAAGAGTGAGCCTGATATGGCCGCGCAACATGTAACAAAGAGAATGGAAAAGGCAGGTGCCATTTCCGGGCATGGAAACCACTCAGTAAGTGACAGTTATTTGATCGATGGTGATAACCTCGATAGACATGTTAATGGGTGTATGGTTGGAACGATAAAGGAAATGGGTACCTGAACAATGTAAAGTAAGTCTAAAATACCTACACAATAACTATAATCGTAATAAACGAACAATAAAACAGCGGAGAAGCCATGGATTAAATAAAAAGGCTGTAGTTATCAGCAGGGAAACGTGAATCCCGTGGCAATGCAAGGAAGGGAATATAGAGACCGGAGCGATGGATGTCCTTATATAGGCAGGCAGCCAACAACGTGGGAGGCGTTGGGATCAGGGACTCAACGCTGCCTCACACAGTGACCAAGCAGCAGGGTATGGACGTATATATGTACGTAAGTAGGATTCAGTTAGCGTTGGGAATCCGCGTACCAAATTTCTTGAAGATAGGCCCATAAGTAACAAAGACCGTTGGAAAGTTCAATATGGCGGCCGACAGTGGCGTCATACCACTGAAATAAGTACGTACATTGGTTTCGATTAGCGCAGGGAAGCCGCCTTCCAAATTTCGTGAAGATGGGGCCATAAATAAGAAAGTTCAACATGGCGGACATTGTTGACCGTTATGACCGTTACGCGTAGAAATTCAAAATGAAACCCGCTTAAGTTTTGTAAGTAAGCTGTAAGGAATGAGCCTGCCAAATTTCAGGCTTCCACCTACACAGGAAGTTGGAGAATTAGTGACATTAGAAAGTTCAATATGGCGGCTGACAGTGGCATCATACCCCCGAAATAAGTACATACATTGGTTTCGGTTAGCACAGGGTAGCTGCCTACCAAATTTCATGAAGATGGGGCCATAAATAAAAAAGTTCAACATGGCGAACGTTGTCGACCGTTATGACCGTTACGCGTAGAATTTCGAAATGAAACCTGCTTTGACCGTTACGCGTAGAATTTCGAAATGAAACCTGCTTAACTTTTGTAAGTAAGCTGTAAGGAATGAGCCTGCCAAATATCAACCTTCTACCTACACGGGAAGTTGGAGAATTAGTGACGTTGGAATGTTCAATATGGCGGCCGATAGTGGCGTCATACCACCGAAATAAGTACGGATATCGGTTTCGGTTAGTGCAGGGAATTCGCCTATTGAATTTCGTGAAGATGGGGTCAGCATTTTATCTACATGGGAAGTTGGAGAATTAGTGACGTTGGAAAGTTCAATATGACGGCCGACAGTGGCGTCATACCACCAAAATAAGTACGTACATCAGTTTCGGTTGGCACAGGGAAGCCGCCTACCAAGTTTCGTGAGGATGAGGCCATAAATAAGAAAGTTCAACATGGCGGACGTTGTCAACCGTTATGACCGTTACGTGTAGAATTTCGAAATGAAACCTGCTTAACTTTTTAAAGTAAGCTGTAAGGAATAAGCCTGCCGAATTTCAGCCTTCTACCTACATGGGAAGTTGGAGAATTAGTGATGAGTGAATGAGTCAGTCAGTCAGTCAGTCAGTCAGTGAGGGCTTTGCCTTTTATTAGTATAGATTAGTAAATATGACAATTGAATATTGCATTGTCATCAAGAGCAAATAAGTGTGCCAAATTTCAGCTCGATTGGACCTTGAGAAGTGGGTTAAATTTTGATTACAAGATTTGTAGCATACATACAAACAGGTGAAGTTAATATAAGCGTGGTAAGTAATAATAATAATAACAATAATAATAAAAAGTGTGCAAGTGAATACAAGGTGTGACTGCGCTGTCTAAAACCCCTTTAAAAACTAGTTACTTACACTCACCCATGAATTTTGATCTTCAGCTGCACATTGCTTTGGATAATACTTGACTATACGTTTTGCCATTGAAGAAACCATGTTTGGAGGTATATTTGTCTTCCCTTGTTGTTGTCCTCAGTATGGGCACTATGTTGGTCACTGTATTTCTAATTAATCTACAGTGCAGATCCTTTGAAAGAATACAATGCTCCTCTTTCCCTATGTGCTACAGTTCAAAGTAATGTTTTCTGTCCTGCTCCAACTCACTATCACTATGAAGTATGTATTCGGGGCATGGGAGTTGAATGATTTTAGAGGGGCTGGCTTCTCTTAAAAGTTTTCTTGAACATCCTTGCTCACTGGATTGAGGGGTAGGTGAAAGACTGGCATTTTTTAGAGTATTGCATTCAGAAAAGGAGGGAGATGTACAGCTGTCTGGTAAGTTATCTTGCTGCACAGAAAACTGCAGCTCCTGTTAAAAAAATACAGGAAAAGGACATTGAAAATAGTCACCAGTTATCAATAAACTGTTTATGAATTATGAAATTTGATGAAGCCTGACATAAATGGAAATATTTACTTTTATTTAACGTAAATGAAATTAGTAATCAAAGATAGCATTGCTCAAATATCTGACCGCTTATATTTTCATTGTTAAAATTTTTAGGTAACTGAAAACAAGATAGTAGTCATCTTCTTTACTTCCTGATAAAACACAGAAATGATATGTGCTCAGTTATCTATTGATATGGAGTATTTTCACAATCTGTTGTATTGAACTAAATAAGTGCTACATGAGTACTGTGAAATTCTTACTTCTGTGTGCTAATTAACATGTAACACATGATAAAGTTTATCAAAACATTTGTAAATTAATATAGACTTTGTATAAATTACAAAACATACATAAATATGTGTTTACACAAAGATTTATATGGTGAGATGAACATGTTGGGGCAACAGCCTTGATGGATGAATGAGCTGTCCTGTGCCCAGGTGTGACATTTCAAACTGCTTTTGAAATGATCTCACCCATCAACTCCAGCTTCTTCCCCCAAAGAGGGGTGACATTCTGTGTCCCAAGAGTCAGTTTATGTGTCTGGGTTCTAGTCCACAATGGCCTCTGCCTTCGACCGTTGCCCAGGTCACATTGTACCTGGCCCCTATTCCTTCGCTCTATAATTATGAAGTAAATATGAATAGAAAATTAATAAATACAGAATAGGTATAGTTAATGTTTCATTTCATTTCATGTCCTTATTTAAATGTACTACAACCAAAGGATATTATATTGAATGAGATAAAAAGAAACGGAAGTTTGTTTCAGATAATATATACCTCCAAGTTTATACTGGGCCATCCATAATCACCTTCTGTGTCTCTGCTAAACAAATCTATTCAACACTTTCTAAAGCTTTAATAAGAACCTATCATAAACTCAGAAGAAAGAGGACATTGCTCACATAACCATGAGGAATGGGTGAAAGAAATGTATACGTATGTGGAAGGGTTGTGTGTGGGGGTCTTAAAGATGAGTTATGATGGTGTATGCAGTGTGAGAATTTGGTCACAGTTGAAATCTATTTGAACCCTGCTGTAAATAAAAATACGACCAGACATTTTGCATGTAGGACCCACTACGTACTGTAAACCTCACACTGTAATGTAGTATAATTTAACATAACATAGATATTTTGCTGTGTTAGCAGTTGTAAAGGGCTGCACACATGGACAGGCATCCCAGCCAGAATTGGTTCCTTTCAATTAACTATCCAATAGGTCAATGTGACAGAACGAACGATGGAGGGAAGCTTTATTTCTAAACTATATGCCTCCCCAACCCACTACAAGCCAATATCCCTGACGTTCTGTACCGATTTCGATACCCACAAGGAATCGTGGCTCTTGTAGTTGAGAAAGGTATTTAAGAAGAATAAATAACCTTAATTTGAATCTGTGATTGCGTGTGTATCAGTTGTGTCTGTGGTTTGGGGCTCTGTTGCACCCCTGTCTTCCACACAGTACATAATCTCATGATTAGACAAGACATTTTTTTCAGATGAAATTCGGGGAGTACTATGCATAGAAAACTTACATAGTAAAAGTCACCTAAGTGAAAACCAAAGCTCAAATGGTATCCTGTCAAGGTGCTTACCATGGGGCATGAAGCAAAAAAAAAATAATGCATATACAGTACATACAGTAGATCAGGGGTCCTCAGTGAAGTCCTGGAGTGTTGCAGTGGCTGCAGGTTTTTATTCCAACTAGTTTACTAATTAGAAAGCAGTCCATGCTGATAACGAACCTTAATATTGAGCTATTTAGCTTGTTAATGCTTGCATTCATCCAAGAGCAATTTTAATTGCACTGTAGAGTTTCCTTCTGTGAGGACATTATCCATGTGTTTTGTGGACCAGAATAGATTTAAACTTAATGGTCCTTCCAATTCCCCTCTCATTAATTTCTAAACATTTTTTTATCACTGACACTTCATGGTAAGCATGTTAGCTGGGGAACTGCTGGGGTTATCTGCATCTCATCATTAACTAATGTCTGATTAAGAAAACAGGCAACAATTAAAACTAAAAAAAAAACTTAAAAATTCAGCTGCTAAAGTCTAAAATAGGAAATTAAGGGTTCGGAATGATAACAGGCAAGTGAACTAACTAATTTAGAAATTGGTTAAAGTGAAAACCTGTAGGCATAGCAGACCTCCAGGACTGTAATTGAGGTCCTCTGATCTACAAAGTAACAGTTTCTCCTGTATCAGTCTATGGCTAACACTGTACAACACTACAGCTACAAAGTAACTAAAATTTGTCTTTGATGAATAAAGGCCACTAACAAGACATAGAGTTAAACATCAACTTTCATTATCAGCAAGGACTGAATTCTAATAAGGACACAGGCTGGAATGAAAACCTGTAGCCACTGCGGCCCTTCAGGACCGTGATTGAGGACCCTTGCAATAGATAGAAAGATAGTAGATAAATAGAGTACTTTATTTGTGCCAAATGGGAAATTTATCTTTTTACATAATAAATAAATAAACAGTACAACAACAAAAAATAACCCTGAAATGAACATCAGAATTTCTAAAAAGAAAAAAAAGGCCTGACTTGTTTAAAGATAAAAGGAACATTCATAGTCAGAGTGAGGCATTATGAAGGGGTATAGAGGAGCGCCAATGGCATTTCTTGACACACTTCTATTGAGTAATCAATTGGCTAAAAGTACTCAGTGCCAGTGTGTAAGACAGTAGATGTGCAACATTGCTCATGACGGCATTTGTCTTCATTCGCTCCTCTACTACTACCTCCATCATTCTAAAGTTTGGAATCACACAGAAATGTTTATACTTTTGATAGAAATCAACACCTTTTTTTATGAAGATAGATTTATGTAAATATAATTGATTTAAAACATATTAAAACATTGTAAATGTTGTAAATAACTATTAATGCTAAAAAGAAATGATTTATAATGTATTATATATGGCTTGAAAGCCCTCTTTTCAGCTGTGCAGCTGTTATTTGCTATTATACTCATTTAGGCAAGTAAACTGTCTTTCCTTGGGTTGCAAGGTACTGTCACTCCTAAAGTTCAATTCTGGTTCGAAAATGGCTAAAAAACATATACTTCTGTTTTTGTTTTGCAAACTGAAGGTTATTCCATGCAACACTGTGCCGGGAAATTCAAAATTTAATACAAAGGTGTCAATCACTGTCTTGGCAGACAACGACAAACTAAATTGTATCAGGATAGAAAAAGTAACGGCACAGATGCACAGCTACACAAGAGGATACACTGGTACATCAGAGCATGTAGTTTGAGAAACAAATGCCTTATGGGTCCCTCAGTTGGCTGTTTCCAGTAATAGTACATGCTAAATATGCAGTGTCATCTTCAACAAGTTTACTAAAAAGTTTGATAATGAAAACCTTTTAAGTTCACTGGCATACCATCTAAAAGTAAATTTGAAGGACAAAGACAAGTATCTGTCACATATAGCTAACAAGATCAACTCTTTGCCTATATAACTAAGATATGCAGCTGGAATTGTCAACAAGAAAACACTGGCTTGTTTGAGAACATAGCTTCAATAATTAAAAGTAGTGACGTGAAATAAATCACTGAAATTGCTTGTCTCATGGAGTTCATTTCAACCATAAAATATAATAATATATAATATATAATAATAAAAAATATTTCACAGTAATCAGTGATCAGTTTGACTGAGACAAAGATCCATTCAGTACTCCAGCATCTGCTGATTTTAGCTCTGCTGAGAGGAAGCAGTGGATGGAGGAAACTCCAACTTTAGACTGCAGTTCATATCTCAGATGATGAGTGAATTCTGGCTTGGTGTGGAGAAGAGTTTCCCTCTCAGTAGATACTATGCTGTGGGTATTTTTCTTCCGTTTGCTACATTCTATCAGCATGTGGTGGGCTTCACTGAAAACAAACAACAAATGGTAGCTGAACACTGTCAGTGAGTTGAGTGTTGTCATATTAATTCTGCAGCTCTGAAAAGCTGAAATGAGAAAAAAAGCATAGTCACTACAGCTACTGGTTACTATTTGAAAAACATTGTTTACCTGTTTTCTTTAAACCTTAAATATAATTAATATTAATACATTCAAATAAGTGTAATCAAGTTTATTGAAGTTCTTCTATTGTTCATTTAGCATCATGCAGTACTAGAAGGCAGAGGATATCTTTTTGAATAAAGACAGTAAAAGATTATTTGGTCACATTGTTCTACTTCACTTGAGGAACCCATTACCATGGCATTATTGTGGCTCGGCACAGGCACTGCATAATGAATGCCCGAGCAAGTCTCTAATAACCACCAAAAATCTACCAGCCATGAATTCAAGTGACCTTCATAGAATGATGTAAGGCATTCTCAGTACAAAGCAGAACTGCAGCAAAAATACTATAAGTCATTAAGTACAAATGTCTACCTTGGGGTCTTGCATCAGAAAAGGAATAACTGTTATTCCACAAAGGAATGTACCAATGCACAAACAAGATTACAGCATTAATTGCTGTAAAAGAAAATACCAAAGGAAAATTAGCTTTTTTGTTACCTTGTTATTCAGAGTATAAATGGTATAAAGGTGATAAAATAAAACCCTTATGTTTATAAGTACCTTGTTTAAGTACAGGGCATGGTTGCTTTAACTTTTAATACATCTGTATTCCGTATGTGTCACTAGTCTCTGAATTAATGCAATTTGGATAAATCAATAAACAGTAGCTTTTCCATATCCACCAAAATAGGATTAAAAGAAGCAGAATGAGCTTATTGTCCTCATCCAGAAAATACAACCTGCTCTCTACAGAATCCGTCGCTTGCAGTCAGCATCATTCTCTACATCATCTTTATGACTGGAATAATTTTAGCAACATTTGGAAACCTGCTGTTGATCATTTCCATTGCGCATTTCAAGCAGCTGCACACGCCAACAAATGTGCTGACTCTCTCAATGGCTGTTGCAGACTTTCTTATTGGCATATTCATTATGCCTGTTAAACTGATTCAAACAATGGATAAATGCTGGGACTTGGGAGTTCATACATGTATGGCAGGTGTATTTTGTTATGCAGCTATTACAAAGTACTACAATTTCTGTTACACATCTTATTTTTCTTTCTATAGACAGATACTACGCTGTTTGTTATCCACTACATTATTCCACAAAAATAACAGTTGGAACAGCCTGGGTGTTTGCTTTAATCTGTTGGATTTGTTCAATCTGTTACAATGTTTTGCTTTTTTATGCAGTGTTTACTTTTCTATTTAGTGACAAAAATGGTTGTTTAGGATTCTGTTTTTTTGTGACTAAACTCACACTTCTTATTGTAGGTATGCTATTTAACAGTATTCTTCCATTTTCTGTCATGCTGGTCTTCTATTCTACGATCTTGATTGTTGCAACTCAGCACACAAAAGCATTACGGAATATAAGAAATGAAGCTCAAATTGTGCAAAAGAAGAAACAGAAAAAGGGATTTATGGAGAAAAAAAATAAAGCTACAATCACGATAGGTATTGTAATTGGCACATTTTTTTTATTTATTAGTCAGTTTCACATAGTTGCCTTTTTTGTCATTATTCACCACAGTGTCTGAGTTGGCTTTGAATATACCTGAATATTTACTTTTGTTCAACTTTGCTTTGAACCCACTAATTTATGGACTATTTTACCCTTGGTTTAGAAAGGGATTTAAATTTATTATAACATGTAGAATTTTCAAGCCAGAGTCTTCCTTAATAAATTTGCTCTCAGAAAACAATTAAACTACCCTCATCTTTGTTGCAATATTTAAAGTTTGTTGTAAATGGAATGATTAGGACAAATAGGCACTGCTGAAAAAAGGCAGGATGGGCAGAGCAGTACAGCTTAGTACGACATTGTTTAATCTTATTACACTGTAAGAAGGAAATGGAGTCATTTGCACTCAACTAATGGTGACTGCAGACACCTGGTGTGTTATAAGAAAAGACTAACCTACATAAGCCGTGAATCATGACATAAAAGCAAATTAGCTGAACTATTGAAAAAAAACTCACAATAGTAATATATGTGCAAATTTTTATTTATTTCAAAACCATAAACATGTCACGGGAGAACCCTGAATTTATTTAGTGTGAAACTGTTACATTTTAAATAACTTAAACCAAGTTTAAAACATATGACATTAGGTAAATTAAGAAATAGAAATGTGCATACTTAATGTAAATATGAAGAAAATGTCAAAAGAAATAATAGATAAATTAGCTGAATCATCCGAAACCTTTCAGGCATTGCTGAAACAATAAATAAAGAGCTAAGTAAATTGCTTTCATACATACACTATAACCATTTTTCCTTTGCTAAGTACTTTTGCATGTATTTATCTGTTATTAGTTATGTAAAACATAACTTTATTACAAAGTGTCATTAAAAGAAAGATGTATTCTGTCAGGTCCCGTACACACTTTTCGGGGCTACACCCAAGATGGGCTAGAAGCACCTGCTGTAAAATGGCCCAAATCTTGCCATTCCTGAATCTTCTGTAGTTATGAATGCTAACAAACTGATCTTTGATTATTCTGAACACTGCTGGTTATCATCAAACTTGTGAAGATCACTAAAGCCGCTTTTCCACTGCATAGTACGGCACGACACGGTTCAGTACAGCTCACCTTGGTTCGGCTCAGTTCAGCTCGGTTTGCGTTTCGACTGCAGTTTAGTACCGCTTTAGAGTGGGCGGGATTATTCATGTGTCGTTATAGTTGCGCCGCCTCTACTGCTCGCTCTTCATTTTTTTTAACTTGTCCCTACAGTGTTTGTAAGTCCTATAGTAGCCGTGTGCGGCCAAGAGCTGAGCGACCTCCTGGAAAATTTTTTCATTCCGCGTCGCCCCATCCAGCTCTCGCTGGATCCGCTCCTCAGCTACCAACGAGAGGAACGTCTGTACTTCCTCAACAGACCACGGAACAGCCATTTTTGGTTAAAACCAGTTCGAACCTTCGCGGGTCTGTTGTGTCTCGTGTCGCAAGTTCAGTGACGCAGTAATGAGGATTTTCTCCGGCCAATCAGTGACCAGCAGAGTTTACACGTCACATTTTGGTAACGGTTCGGCACGCTTGGAACCTCGGCTGAGGTGGTACTAAAAAAAGGACCAGGTACTGTTCCCAGTGGAAAGCCCCACAAAAGTGAGCTGTACTGAACCGTGTCGTGCCGTACTATGCAGTGGAAAAGCGGCTTAAGTTTATTTGTACATAGCATACCTGTAAAATGTAAATAATATTTCAAAAGAGTGTTTTGTTTATTGACAGAACAACTGCAGTCACTATGCTGTGTCCCATTTTATACTTAATTTGATTCCCAGGTGAGCTACTGTGTATTCTTCTAACATTCTGAAACATTTTTTTTAATTTACAAGGAAGTTTTTGTAGTTGAGGAAAAAGGCAGAGAGAAATGGTGAGAAAACATAAAAAGAGGAGAAGTCACTTTCTGTTCTTAATGCCCCTCTAATATATACAGTATATTGAAAACATTTAATTCATGCAAGAAGAAGGAAGGGAAATCAATAGCTTTGCATCGTGATAGATGGACAACTTCATCTATACTGTAACTCTGGTTGCTGAAAAGTCATCTTTGTATTCCTTGATAAAACACATGACATTTGTTACTGGACCATTCGCTTACTGCAGTGTGTGGCTACGAGGGGGTGTAATAGAACTCCTAAGCCCTTGACACATCTACAATATCAAAAGTCCCTGGTTCAAATCACACATTAGATTATACAAAATCCATTTTTTACAGGATTCTTTATAATAAACAATTCACTTTCTTTGTTTCCTTTTCCTCCTCCTGTCATGTTAGCCAAGTGTCATCCTTCACCTCTCCAAATTCTGACTCACCTAAATAGAGCAGAGCCGGGAATACTTCCAGCACTAAAACATTGAACCTGGGAAGCACTTCTGGGTTTGGTGGAACTGTCAAAAAGCAAACAAAATTGATAAATTGTTTATTGTTTTCATCCATCCATTTTCCAACCTGCTATATCCTAACTATAGGGTCACGGGGGTCTGCTGGAGCCAATCCTAGCCAACACAGGGCGCAAGACAGGAAACAAACCCCGGGCAGGGCGTTAGCCCACCGCAGGGCACACATAGGACAATTTACAATTGCCAATGCACCTAACCTGCATGTCTTTGGGCTGTGGGAGGGAACAGGAGTACCCGGAGAAAACCCATGCAGACACGGGGAGAACATGCAAACTCCACACAGGGAGGACCCAGGAAGCAAACCCAGGTCTTCTAACTGCGAGGCAGCAACGCTACCCACTGTGCCACCACGCCACCCTAGTTATTGTTTTTATGAGTAAAATTGTATAGATTAATTATTCTTCATTGTGTTTTGATTAGGAGTTCGTATGTTCTCCCCATGTCTGCGTGGGTTTCCTCCGGGTACTCCGGTTTCCTCCCACAGTCCAAAGATATGCAGGTTAGGTGCATTGGCGATTCTAAATTGTCCCTAGTGTGTGTGTGTGCCCTGCGGTGGGCTTGCGCCTTACCCGGGGTTTGTTTCCTGCCTTGTGCCCTGTGTGTGCTGGGATTGGATCCAGCAGACCCCCATGACCCTGTAGTCAGGATATAGCGGTTGGATAATGGATGGATGGATGTTTTTCCTTGCTTCTTGTTAAGATTCAACCAAAAAGGACAGGGCCTCCCAATTGTGTAGGTGGGCTACTAATAGGGATGCTGCTGAGTCTCATTGTAAGTGTTTTACAGGCCCCTGTATGGGACATTGCACTTGTTTTCTTTTAAACCAAAAACTTAGATATGAAGGGCCTCATGTATAACGCTGTGCATAGGATTCACACTAAAACATGGTGTATGGACAAAAACAGAAATGTGCATATGCACAAAAAAATTCAGATGAATAAAACTGTGCACAAGTAAAATTTCACGCACTTCCCCTTTATGAATCCCAATCATCATGAATTTTAATGCATATGTATGCACCTACAGCCCTACCCTGACTCCTCCCAGAATTTTGCATATTTAAATATGAAATTCAATACAAATAGCCCCTTCTATTCAGTAAAAGACAATGATAAAAGCATGTGTAAAAAAGAAGTGGAAGTCTTATTCAGTGAAGTGTATGCAAAAAAAAAAAAACATACAATTTGGTGGCTTAGGCAATGGTATTAGAAACAAAATTAAATTTCTGGAGTGGCATTCAAAAGTTTAAGTTCAGAAAGTTGCATTGTGCCTTAAATAAAAAAGAAGTGGCCAAATGTTAAAATTGACATGAAAAGAAGTCTGAGTGTCACAAGGAAGCATATTAGGGCCAAAGAGAAGAAAACAAAATAGGGACACAATGAAGAAAAGTCAAAATATTGGCCTTAATCTCGTAATTTTCACTTTTATTTCATAGTTTTTTGTCATTAAAGTAGAACATCATAAACTTCATCTTAAAATAGATGTGTAATTTACTAATTTCCTACACATTAAATGTTTCCTGTTCTATGTGTTCCCCAACCCAGTCATTAATCACTACGCGCCTCTTAAATGGGCTTTCTCTTACACCAACAGGAGCATGCAGGCAGTGATCGCTACACAGAATACATTACATTCATGATATTAAATTTCTCTGAATATTTTAGAATACTAAGATGTATACTTGATATCATTTTCATGATGAAAGTTGGCATTGTTCCTGCCTTACGTAAGATGCCTGCTGGGATGGATATGACCCTGGATGGAATAATTTATTGCAGCAATACTGTCTCTTTCAAACATACCAACCCCTGATTCACGTCCTTTCATTTTCTTTCTCCACGTAACCAATCACCACACAATAACCTTCTGTAATAAATGTAAAACCAGCTCTAAGCTTAGAACACCGATTCTTCAAAGATTTTTGAAAACACAGAAAAATCTTCATTATACATGTTTATCTATTCCATCCATCCATTCAGGATTGCACCAGTCCCAGCAAGCATAGAGTGCAAAGCAGGAACAATACCTGGATGGGACATCAGCTCATTGCTACCGCTGTGTCACTGTGACTCCACATGTTTAATTATTTACAGAATACATTAAAAGAGGTTAGCAATTTATCTGTAAAATGTAATATACACACTTTAATGCATTTTATCATAAAAATGATATCAAGTATACATCCCAGAATTCTAACAGCACACAGCTCTTGGAAATCTAAATTGACCTGTAAATACATATTCTCTTCTATTGAACTGAATTGAATTCCTTTATTGTTATTGTATGGTACAATGAGATTCAAAATACAATGTTAATAAAATGATAAAAAAACAATAAAAAAAGGAAAATATACACTATAAAACCATAAGTACAATATACGTACATGTACATATAGTGTATATAGTGCAAATGGTTCATAAATCGGCTCAGGTTGTACAATATTACAGTTGTAGTGCAAGTTTACAGTGAGGTAATTGTGATTCTAAGTACAAACAGTTCTACCAGGAGCATCTGACAGAGTGATTGAGTATGTTTACAGCTCTTGTGATGAAACTGTTTCTGAGCCTCAAGGTCTGTGTAGGAAAGGCTCTGAAGTGTTTGCTGGATGGAAGAACTTCAAATAGACTGTGGCATGGGTGAGTGGAAACCATAAAGATACTGGTGGACTTCCTTGAGGCTGCAGCATGTGCTATAAATGTCCTCCAGTACTGGAAGCTGAATCCCAATAATCCTCTGCGCTCTCAACACAACCCAATGTAGAGCTTTACAATCAGCTGCTGTGCAGCTGTGATACCAGTACCACACACAGATACAATGGGTAAATATACTCTGAGTGGTGCACTGAAACTAACAACGCTAAAACAGCTACTGTATGTTATTTGAAATAGTTTGGCCATTCTGTGCACCATTGTGTTGTTACAGAATGACTACAATCAAGTGCCTTAAATTTGTGAATGATATGCAAATTTCGGTATATTTGATAAAGCCTGCGTCACAGATGTGAATCTAAAATGGAAAGGGAAATGACACAGAAACAGTAGCACTGCTTTGACAATGGGTGCTGCCAGTTTGCAAAACTGAGCAGAAAAGTGCATACGCATGGTATGAGACTGCCATGGAAATGTGTGTGGCTTTATGCCATATTTAGTTTTTATACATCCTGAAGTGAGTGTGGTAATGGGCGTATGCATTTTTGTGCACACACTGTTTATTATTTATTATTAGTAATATAAGCCAATGTCATTTTGACAACAGTATTGAAGCTAAGTCCATGAACACAGCCCTTCCCCGTGATAAAAGTAGCACTTTGCAGTATGCTTTCTATTAGAGACTTGAATTGAGCAGTGCTGTACATGGAGGTAAGGTAAATGTATCATGCAGAAAATCCAATGCTATCTGAATAAAGAAAAATATCCATGTCCATCCTGCTTGTAGACTGCCATTTTTGGTTGAATTTGTCCCATTAATGATTACTCAGCATGAGGACTGCTGCATTTTTATCCATTCAAACATTGGGGATCCATATACTGTATCTTTTGCTTTGGCGTATCCATAAATTCTCATTAAATAAAAAGCATGTGATTTAAATGATCTGTGATTCATTTAAAGATATATTTAAAAGAACAGGCAATGATTAGAATATACCTTGTGTTTACTTAATAATAACACGTTTTCTTAAAGATTGCTTGCTTGCCTGTCTTACCTGTCAGTCCATTCCCTTGCCCTGCACACCCCTCTCAGCAGGCAACCAATAGCTACACTGACAACCAAGGCTCCTCATCAATGAACCAAAAACAAAATCTTAGTTGCAAGGCAGGCAGGTCTGTTATGTTGACCTTCTGGGAACGGAAACACATGTCGACACGGATCTGGACTTTGTAACATCAGGAAGGTCAAATGAAATGAAATGTTGGAAAACCTGTAGGCATCTCTTCATTTGATTCCCCTGACAGAGGGTCTCCATTTCAGCAAAGAGTTAAGTGGTCCAAATGGAAAAAAGTCCTCCTCCTGAGGTAAGGCAGTTGTACCCAATACACAGCGTCACTGAGCCTCTCCAAAATCTCACATGGGCCCACCCATGAACTGTTCTGTTTAGAGGATTAAATTTAATTCTTTTATGGCTATAAATGTACAGTATACATGATCCCCAATCTCAAAAATATCTTCCATCCATCATCTTGCAAATACTTATGGGTAAAATTGTGCGTGAATCTCAGTCTCTCAGCAACTGTCTGGCATAGTCAGGGTGGGGTGGTGTTGACAGATAGTCTGGGGTCAGGACCAACTCCATAAAATTTGGCGTTCTTAACTCAGGTTCCAGCATCAACAATGAAGGTGTACAAGAAATGCACTCTTGTACTTCAGAGACATGCCATTAAAATCAATGGCAGATGCCAATTTACAGTCACTTGGATATTTATTGGTAACAAGAGCCAGCTGCATTGTGTGGGTGAAAATAGACTGCTTTGCCAGTCCACTGCTCTGTGGATGCAGAGTTGTGGGGTGGGTTTTTTTCAATACATTGCTGGGTACACATTACCTGGAATACTTTACTTTCTAAACTACACCCCTGATTAGTGCTGACAGCCCAATGAGAAGAAGGATTTAAGGATTCAGTGTATGACCAGGTGCTCAGAGTTGGCCTCTCCCCACCAACTGGGGTGGAAAACCCACCCTGTAATTGAACTGCATTACTGAAGAAGACAGGTAGGTGCACAAGCCATGTGGCTGATGGAAGAGAAGCAGGAATAGCAACTTGTGACATTTCTGGTTCTTGTGGGCCTCTCCAACCACACATCTGGCCAAACAGAAATGGGCTCAGGATGCCGACTCAGGTTCCATCTTCAATTGCCCTCCCCTGGCTTCCACTTCAAAAAACGGGGAGGTAGGGAGGCTTTATCAGATGTACTGGCCCTCTCCAGGTTTCTCCACCCTGGAGAGGCTAGGTAATGATCCTTACACAGGTTCACCTGCAGAAAACCTTTTATGGTCTAGGGTTTAGAGAAGTGAGCTTCTGGGCAAGGGGTTTTGGCCGGTCAGGGTTTAAAGTTAAGGGAAAAGAAAAGACGAACACATGGACAGAGGTTATACTTTGAAAATTCCATCTCTTCTAAAAGTTACACATATTGTATCACAATCAATTTTCACAAAAGAATATTACCTAAAATAAAAATATTATCTAACAATTAATTATATTAAACTCTTCCCTCAGAATCTGTCCCTCAATAACTTATTTCCATCACATAAGATTTCATTAAGATCTGTTGGACTTTGTCTTTGTAACTTTCCAATCCACTTCCTTTCAAGTCTGTTTTAAGGTTCATTTGATACCTGATTGAAGTCTTGCCATGAAAAAGTGACTCCACTGTGTGAAATGCTTATTAAAGGACTTACTTACACTAAAATTATGTTGATAAAGTCTCTTTAGATTTATTTTTAGTTTATCCTATACATAATCATTTACATTCCACACACACAATGCTATAAACATAATTTTCAGGGTTGGGTCAAAGCTCATTTGTATTTATTTTGTATAATTGTCAAACATCTAAACGTTATTAAAATTACAGGAAGTGTTACCCTGAAGATCCTTTTTAATTGAGCCCTAAATACAATATCATTCACATGTATATAATTACAAAAAGCCCCAATAACCCAAACATCTGTCAATAGACAGTGTTTCATTGGTATACTGTATATTGAAAGTTCGCATATTGAGAAAAATTATTTCTTGGAATGTTTAAAATTGTAACCACAAAAGGAGTCAATGTATTCCTCGTATGTGATTTAAGAAATCATTTGATACCCTAATTAATGATGTATTTTACACTCTTTTGTGAAGCCAAAGAACTGTGCCCTGTCTGATAAGACAAGCAAGTATAAATTTCACTGTACTAAATACTGCACAAATGACAATAAACTTGAACTGAGTTGAATTGAGTATATCAAACTCTTCTCACTCGCTATTAAAAAATACTCCAAAATTGAAATTCAAACCTGAAATCATACTTTCTAACCATATCATTCTAAAATACATCATCTGAAAGCATAATTCTTGGCCTTGCAATATTTGGAATAAACTAATGCCACTTACTGTATATCATACTTCTAAATTGACTTCTGCTGAATGCTAAAAGTGTCTTAAGAATACATACTTTAAAATTCACTTAATTTCAAAAAATACATACTTAATATTTAGATTATGTCGTAATTGAAATTCTTTACAACCAAGGGATATTATGTTGAATGGGATAATGGTACTGCAAAGATAAAGAAAAGACTCATTAGTTTTACATTATGTGTATTCTATGCCATCCGTAATCACCTTTTGTGCCTTTGGAAAAAAAAATCTCAATGCTTTTTCAGAATTTTAATAGGAACCCAAACCCTGAAAAAAGGAGCATTGTTCACACAAACCCTTTATATGCACACTAAAGATTTCATGGATGGATGGGTGGATATTGATTTAAAAGTAAATTATAAATGTTGCAAAAGGCTATTACAGCTTAAAATAAATTTATTATAATCTTTATGTATGGCTACAAAGCACCATTTTCGGCAGCATATCCATTACCTGTTATTCTGCTCAATTACGGAAGTAAACTGTCTTTCCTTGAGCTGCAAGATACTGTGTTTCTTAAATGTCAATTTCTTGTTCAAAAATAGTCAAAATGAAACAGCTTTTTCAAGCAACACGTCAGTCTATTATTGTTTTGCAAATTTAAGATTATTCCATGCAGCAGACTGCCAAAAACTTGAACATTTCATAGGAAGGTGTCTTTTACTCTCTTGAGAGACAAGGCCAAAATGAATCTAACCAGGATAGAACACGAGCTGGAAGGCCAAATACACAACAGCATAAGAGGATAATTACTGTACATCAGAGTCAGTAGTTTGAGAAACAGGCGCCTAATGGGTCTTCAGTTGACGGCCTCCTTAATTAGTACACATCAAAAACAGTGTCATCTGGATCAAGCGTATTAATATGTTCAGCAATGAAAACCTTTTAATCAAGCTGGCACACATTATCAAAGTAAATCGGCAGGAAAAAGACAAGTATCTATATGTCAAGGTCAGCTCCTTTCCTAGCAAAATAAGAAGTGAGGCAGGAATCTTCAACAAGGAAATTTACACAAAAAATATTGCAGGACATTAAGTACAAAAGTCTACATGGGGATCATGTATCACACAAGGAATCGCTGTTATTCCACAAAGGGATGTACCAATGCACAGTCAGGGCGAAGCATCAAATTTCTATGATAAAAATTACCAAAGGGAAATACAAACATCAATGTTTATGATTTTTAAAGTAAACATATTGTTTTATCAACTTGTTCTTTAGAAGGTAAAGTATAGGTCATAATATAAAACATTTATGATTATAACTACCCTTTTAAAATACATGCCAAATTTACTCTATGTTTTAATACTTCTTCACTTCATATGAGTCAGCAGTCTTTGAATGAATGAAATTTGGACAAATCAGTAAAAGAAACATTTTCTCATATCATCCAAATGGGATTAAAAGAAACAATACCAGGTTGTTCACACAACTTATTTTTCATTCTGTTGACAGATACTGTACTGTTTGTTGCCCACTACTTTTTTGCCACAAAAATAAGAGTTAGAAGAGCCTGGGTATTTGCTGGAATCAGCTGGATTTCTTCAATCTATTACACTACCTTGAATTTTTATTTAGAATGTTCCATTTTATAAAGTGATAATTGTGTTTGAAGCTGTTGGTTTGTGAATAATAATAATAATAATAATAATAATAATAAGTTTTATTTATGTAGTGCCTTTTATACATTCAAGGATACTTTACAATTCAATAAACTCATTAACAAGACATACAAGAAAATGAATAATACTCATTGAAGAGATGGTTTTTAACAGGATTTTGAAATAAATAATAGATTTTTCCTCATGAAGGCTGAGAGGAAGAGCATTCCAAATTTTAGGGGATATCACACTGAAAGCTCTTCTACCCGTAGTTACTAACCTGTGTTTAGGTACAATTAGTATGTTAACGTCCGATGATCTTAAAGCACGAGTAGGAGTGTAAAGAAGCAGCAGCTCAGACAGATAATGAGGGGCTAAACCATGAAGGGCTTTTAAAATGAGAAGAATAATTTTATATTTGATTCTTGAAAAGACTGGTAAACAATGCAAATCATAAAAGACAGGAGTAATGTGAGCAGATTTTTTAGTGTGTGTAACTAGACGAGCAGCAGAATTCTAAACATATTGTAATCTATTGATATATTTAGTCGGGAGGCCATAAAACAATGCACTGCAATAATCCAGACAGGTAGTGTTGAAAGCATGAAGCAGTGTTTCAGTATCTTTCACATGGAGGAAAGAATGCAGATGAGCAATGCTGCGAAGAAGAAAAAAAGCCGCCTGTACTATTGAGCTAATGTGTGATTGAAAATTAAGAAGCTGATAAAAGATGACACCCAAATTATGGACTGATGCTGAAGGTTCAACCAGGATCCCATCAATATCAAAAGGGTAGAGCGGACATATTAGACATGTGACTAATATCATACTTGTTACTGTGGATGTGCTATGTAGTAGTATGCTTCCATGTTCTGTCATTCTCGTCCTCTGTTCTAAGATCTTTATTGTTGCAATTCAGCAATATGTGCAAATTTTATTTAGTTATATAACCACAAAGAGTTTACAGCAGAACACAGACTATATTCACAGTGTTAAACTATTACATTTAATTGATCCATTGATAACTACAAATGAGTGATTTTGTAACCAAGAAAGAAAACTGGACCCTTATGGTATTCAGTTTTCTCTAATTTACTAAAGATACAGTATGATTATCCCTAAGGTGCTGTGAAACATCTTTCACATGTCCAACATGTGCTTCAAGGTATTTGGAAAATCTCAAACTATCATCAATATACTCAAGTATATAATGACCCAATATGGCCCTAAAGATGTAGTTTACAAGTGATTAAAATAATGGCAGCATATTAGATAAGCCATAGGGAACTACTAAATAGTCAGACACTTTACTAGTGATAAATGCCATTTTCCATTCATTGCCCTCCCTAATGTAATAAGGTTATAAGAACTGCACAGGTCTAACTTAGTGAATACAGTGGATCCCTTGACTGGATTCAGCAACAGCAAAATAAAGCGGAGGGGACACCTGTTTTTTATGGTAATTATATTAAGCTTGTAATAATCACTACACAAACCTTTGTCTGTTATATCTACAACCAATTGGACAATTAGATGGTCTAATAAATCCATTTCCCAAGCTTTCCTTTGTGCATAATTCCATTGCCTCAGTTTCAGGCACAGATAATGCATACATCTTTTTCTTTAAATAAAGAAGCATCAGATAGCAAATCAATTATGCTCACTTTGAAGTGGTAATTTAGATGCTTTTCATGTATTCAAGGTATTCTGGCAGGGGCATTATAATATATATGACTCTACAAAACAGAAGAAGAAACTGGATGAATGCACTTGGTTTCACAGAACTAACTGCATGTAATTAAATTCTCTATAGACCCATCAATCACAGTCTTTTGTTGTTTAATCCCTAAAATGAGTTGAGGGATAGTAGATGGAATAACAAAAATGTGAGTGATTTTTCATGCAAAAGTCTGTTGATCAGTTTAATGGGTGGAGTAATAAATTATAATGTACCAACACAAAGGGCTTTACCTTCAGCAGGCTGTATCTTCAGTTTGAATTTTAAAGGTATGTGCGAAAATTGCAGAGATTTCACTAAGGCAGAGCTGATAAAGTTTTCTGCAGCACCTCCACCAATCAGTCCAAATAAATCTTACTGTTGGATTTAAAATGGAACATACAACAAATTGTCAAACAAAGTTTGATCACAAATACTCTGCCCACCAACCCTGATATGAAATGCGTGTTCAAGATTTTCAAACTCAATCGGTTCCTCCATAGTTTTTGAGATTGAAATAAATGCAAAAACCCTTCCCTTCATGCCCAGTTTTTGAACCATTTTAATTACTTCATAAAGGGTATAATCAACACTTTGAGTACCCATTTAATCTTTAATTTTCAGAAAATTAACAAAGCCTCATTTCAACCTACCTCTGCAGACAGAATTCTAAATGTTAAAATTTAATTAATGACAGACGTAGTCCCCTGTTTAATAATAATAATAATAATGATTCTTTGCATTTATAATAGCGCTTTTCTCACTACTCAAAACACTCAGCAATTGCAAATTAAGGGCCTTGCTCAAGGGTCCAACAGAACAGAGTCCCTTTTGGCATTTACGGGATTTGAGCCGGCAACCTTCCAATGAATCAATTGAATAACAGCTTAGTGTTTCACATCAAACATCATTGAGGCAGATTTTAAAGTTTTATCAGTTAGAAGGGTCATGATGCATACTATTCATGCTCTGTCTGAGGAATATGTTTGAGGTTGCTGCTTAATTATGATGTGGTATTGATTAAGGAAACCATAAAAATTATTTCTCTCCCTTTCATGACATACGGTGAGTGGAAGTGAGGGTTCCTTTGGGCTGCTGCTAACAATTCTACGATTGGAGGCAACAGAGTGAACTTGAAGGCATAGCCACTTCTAACTGCTGAAAAGTTTTAGTTATTTCAGTCACTATCGGCTGCAACTCAATGAGGACTTCAAATCACATTTGCTTTCTTAAATATCTTCACTCTCAATTTAGGTTGTCTCAATTCTTTATCATTATGCTTCATGCCAAGGTCACTGATTTTTAGGATTCAGGTTCAGTTAAAGGTTTACACTGAAGTGCACCCCATATTAATGGGATGCCAAGTAGAAGATCCATTTAACAAGCAAGGGATAGAAACTATAAAACTAAAAGAGAGATCATCATACCCAAGAAAGTAATCCAAGTAGTCCATTGCAATGATGTTTTTATTTACACAACCTCTAGGACTGCTCTCTGTGGCAACTACAGATGGAAAATTATGAAAGTGACAAAAAGACCAGAAGTACACAAAAATAAGGATAAACCATTTAAAAAACAAATAATTGACCTTTGCAAACAAATCAAATATAAATACAAGGAGAAAAAACACAAGTATGGGGAAGGAATCAGAACAAGAACAATGTTTTACTTTAACATTTAATTCTGGAAGCTGTTGGGTGCTGAATAGCTGCTTTAGCGAGGAGAATGGCTATGGCATATGGAAGTAGCAGTGTGATATTATTCCCACTGTTGGGCTGTACCAGAATACAAATAATGGTGATTTGTATTCGGAATACAAATGTAGACATTTTGGACTCAGCATGGTATGTTTCTAAAGTAGTATTCAATAATACAGTTACTTTGTGAAATTGAATACTGAATACATTTAAGCAGCAGCACTATAGATACCGAGGACATGTAAAATAGTTGGCAATTCAATGGGGATTCTGGCTACTCTGTCTACTTTTATGGTCCTTGAGCCTAATTACAGCTTCAAGCAGGCAGCAATGTTCAAAGGGTATTTGTACTGGTGATCAGTAGTTGAATTTATTTGACCAAAGAAGACATAGTCATATGATGCATTCTATTGGTTTGATTTCAAGGATATGTGAGGATTTGCATAGGTTGTTTGCAAATACTAATATTTTAGTGAATTATTACTTTGCAGGTTAGTTAAACATCAGCATGGCATCTAAAAAATGCATAGCCTGAATAGCCATAACTACAGGGCTAGTTTGCCTTGCATTCTAGTACAAAGTACTTATTCACTCCAAGTAGTCTCTGAATTGAGGAAATCTGGACAAATCAATAAACAGTAACTTTTTACATACCCTCCAGTGTGGGTTTAAAAGCAGCAGAACAAGCTTATTGTCTTCATCCACAAAATTAAACCTGCTCTCTACACAAAGAGTCACTTGCTGTCAATATCATTCTCTACATCATCTTTATGACTGGAATAGTTCTAACAATATTAGGAAATCTGGTGGAGATCATTTCCATTACAAATTTCAAGAAGCTGCACACACCAACAAATGTTCTGACAATTTCCAAGGCTGTTGTAGACTTTGTTATACCAACTAGACTGATTCAAGTAAAGTTAATACATTCTGCTCGTCATACCTTTCTCATACGTTTGCTACAATGACATAATTAAACTCATGCAAGAGGAAGGAAGGAAAATTATTAGCTTTGCTGATTGATAGACAACTTAATCTATACCTCTCAATGCATGTAAGTCTCCCCTGACAATCAAGAAGGCACATTGAGGCCTTACATCTAGAGGAAAGTTGAGGAGTAAAAAGTCCAGCAAACACACATGATAAAATTCACATAAGATGACACCAAAGCTCTAATGGTATCCTGTCAAAGTGCTTGCAATGTGGCATGATGCAAAAAAACATACACGATAAAAAACAGTTTATACTAACCTGTTATTAATAAGGTATCAATCACTACACTAAAAACTATTCTTTTGTCTAACAGCATTGTTTCAACAAATACACTATATACAGTAGATGTACAATTAAATAAGAATAATTAAATGGTTTATTGTCACAAAATACATCCCAAAAAGCATTGCAAATCACTACATTTATTTTTTTCTCCCTCCACTTCTCAAGGTGAGCTTTGTCCACCTCCACACTACTCTGACTTGCACGGGTAAGGTCTTTTATCTTGGACCGAGGAGTACCTCCAGTGCTAGGGCACAGCCTGTTGGAAGTACTTCCGGGTCAAACAAAAGTCCCACTAAGTAGGGATCCTTGCACTACAGTTCCCAGCATGCCTTGTGGGTGTCCATATAAGGTAGCATTGCCCAGGGTGCTGCCACCTTGAGTAGCAGGGCTGAATGTATCCCTGATAGGTTGTCTCCCACTGCTCTTGCATCTCACTGACCTCCTGGCCTTGGTATTTTACCTTTCCACAGCTGGGATGCCCACCGATGTCCATCATCCATCACAATAGATAGAGACATAGTACTTTATTTGCCCCAAAGGGGAAATTTAGCTTTTTACAGAAGGTCGATAAATAAATTAACATTACAGTAATCCCTCGCTATATCGTGCTTCGACTTTCGCGGCTTCACTCTATCGCAGATTTTAAATGTAAGCACATCCAAATATATATCACGGATTTTTCGCTGGTTTGCCGCTTTCTGGGTTAATTTAGGTTACATGCTTCCTCAGTTTGATTGCCCAGTTGATTTCATACAAGGGACGCTATTGGCGGATGGCTTAGAAGCTACCCAATCAGAGCATGTATTACATATTAACTAAAACTCCTCAATGATATAAGATATGGTTCCTGCATGGCGCTTGTTTTGTTTGCTTCTCTCTGTCTCTCTCACTCTCTCTGCCTGACGGAGGGGGTGTGAGCAGAGGGGGCTGTTTACACAGTGGCTGTTTGCCTAGAAGATACGGACGCTCCTCTACAAAATGCCGCTTTATCCCGGTGCTTCTGTATACTTAAAAGCAAGTATTGATTTTTTGATTGTTTGCTTTTCTTAGCGAGCGCTCTGCTCTTCACGGTGCTCCTTTGAAGATAAGATATGTTTTTTTTTTTTAATTGTGAGAAAGAACTGCCATCTCTGTCTTGCAATGAAGCACAGTTTAAATGTTTGATTAAAGGGTGTTATTTCATGTCTAGAGGGCTCTAATAATGTTAACAGTGTGGGAGAGTTTATAAGGGCTTAAAATATATAAAAATAACCATACAAGCATATGGTTTCTACTTCGCGAATTTTCACCTATCGCGGGGCCTGGAACGTAGTATACGTTGGAACTGTATACCAAACAACAATAACCCTCTTTTAATACACACACCATTTAATAAAAAGAAAGACAACTTCTGACTTAACGAAAGATAAAAAGAGCAGTCACAGTTACAGTAAGGCATTATAAAATTATATTGCAGCAGGTATGAAGGAGTACAGTGGCTTTTCTTGAGACACTTCTGTTGAATAATGACTTGGCTAAAAGTACTCAATGCTAGTGTATCAGAGAGATGGTAAGTACTTCAATGAGTGTAGTTTGCGAAAACAAGTGCCTTACAGGTCCTCAGTTGGAAGCTTCCATAAATAGTACATTCCAAACAGACAGTTACATTTGCAAGCAACTTGCTAATAAATTTAGCAATGAAAGCTCTTTATTTAAATTGTAATGCTAAAACTAAATTGGCTTGGTGTGGAGAAGGAGTTTTCACTAAGTAGGAAGAATGCTGTGGACATG